>NC_134901.1:46071755-46316755 GCF_041734735.1 Babylonia areolata | reverse complement strand
ACAGATACGTGTATGAAAAAACAATAGCCATGTTTTCTGCCTTGCGAAGATTGGAGCTTCTGTCGAGAGAGCTTGCATTGGGTGTGTTGGTTATGGTATGGCTTCCTCTGTGTCCTCTGTTCCTCTGTGTGGGTCAGAGTGAAGGCCAGGTGTCCTCTGTTCCCCCCTCTGTGTGGGTCAGAGTGAAGGCCAAGTGTCCTCTGTTCCTCTGTGTGGGTCAGAGTGAAGGCCAAGTGTCCTCTGTTCCTCTGTGTGGGTCAGAGTGAAGGCCAGGTGTCCTCTGTTCCCCCCTCTGTGTGGGTCAGAGTGAAGGCCAAGTGTCCTCTGTTCCTCTGTGTGGGTCAGAGTGAAGGCCAAGTGTCCTCTGTTCCCCCCTCTGTGTGGGTCAGAGTGAAGGCCAAGTGTCCTCTGTTCCTCTGTGTGGGTCAGAGTGAAGGCCAGGTGTCCTCTGTTCCTCTGTGTGGGCCTCTGTGTGGGTCAGAGTGAAGGCCAAGTGTCCTCTGTTCCCCTCTGTGCGGGTCAGAGTGAAGGCCAAGTGTCCTCTGTTCCTCTGTGTGGGTCAGAGTGAAGGCCAGGTGTCCTCTGTTCCTCTGTGTGGGTCAGAGTGAAGGCCAAGTGTCCTCTGTTCCTCTGTGTGGGTCAGAGTGAAGGCCAGGTGTCCTCTGTTCCCCCTCTGTGTGGGTCAGAGTGAAGGCCAAGTGTCCTCTGTTCCTCTGTGTGGGTCAGAGTGAAGGCCAGGTGTCCTCTGTTCCTCTGTGTGGGTCAGAGTGAAGGCCAAGTGTCCTCTGTTCCCCTCTGTGTGGGTCAGAGTGAAGGCCAAGTGTCCTCTGTTCCTCTGTGTGGGTCAGAGTGAAGGCCAGGTGTCCTCTGTTCCTCTGTGTGGGTCAGAGTGAAGGCCAGGTGTCCTCTGTTCCTCTGTGTGGGTCAGAGTGAAGGCCAGGTGTCCTCTGTTCCTCTGTGTGGGTCAGAGTGAAGGCCAGGTGTCCTCTGTTCCTCTGTGTGGGTCAGAGTGAAGGCCAAGTGTCCTCTGTTCCTCTGTGTGGGTCAGAGTGAAGGCCAGTGTCCTCTGTTCCTCTGTGTGGGTCAGAGTGAAGGCCAGGTGTCCTCTGTTCCCCCCTCTGTGTGGGTCAGAGTGAAGGCCAGGTGTCATCTGTTCCTCTGTGTGGGTCAGAGTGAAGGCCAAGTGTCCTCTGTTCCTCTGTGTGGGTCAGAGTGAAGGCCAAGTGTCCTCTGTTCCCCCCTCTGTGTGGGTCAGAGTGAAGGCCAGGTGTCCTCTGTTCCCCCCTCTGTGTGTGTGTTGTTTGTCCAGCCCTGTGTTTCAAGTGGTGTCCCGGGGACAGGGAGAGGGGATCTAGACCCCTGCTCACTGGGCCTCCTCCTCCTTATCTCTGATAAACACCCACTTGATATTCACCCCAGGGCCTGAAGTGGAGAGGGGGGAGGGGGAGCGGCATTGTAGAGAGACAGACTGACTGACTGACTGACTGACTGAGAGAGGGTTTGCAGACAGACAGGCAGACAAACAGAGAGATTCCTTGTCGCTGTGGTGTCTGTTAGACACCAAATATGCATGTTTAAAATCCCATAATCTATGTCAGTGTTTGGTGGGTTGTGTGGAAATGAACACAGCCACACTATACACACACCCTTGAAAACAGAGTATGGCTATCTAAACAGCGAGGTTGAAAACTGTCATACACTTCAAAGCCCTCTTGCCAACCCACCTGGAGATCTATAGGAGTTAAATTTGGAAAATACTGCCCATGAATGCAGAAAAAGCAGCATTCACAATCACGCTGAATTTTTTTCTTTCTTTCTTTGTTTTGGGGGAGAAGAGGGTTGAGGTAGGTTGTGGGTGGTGGGGAGAACGGACACATACAGTGTTATTGTACACGCATTATATACTACAGACGAGTTATAATTTTTATTCCATCATCGTAAATGCATTGCACAAAGGCAATTCTATTTGCACTTCTTTTTTTGGGTGTTTTTTTTTAAACCATCTCCCATGTACAACCATCTTGATGACATTATCATTGGTATTGCGCTGTAGTCCTCTTTGTTTTTCATCAGATGATCGGAATATTCTACTGAACATTCAGTCACGTTAAACATGAGTATTGTAGCTGCATTGAATTAGAAGCATTTCTGAGTTTCTCTTATTTTGCGGTTGTTGTTGTTTTTTTAGTTTTGAAACATTTTTTCACAAGTATATTATTTAATGTGATGGTCTAGAGGTAACGCATCCGCCTAGGAAGCGAGAGAATCTGAGCGCACTGGTTCAAATCCCATTGTCGCCAGTATTTTCTCCCCCTCCACTAGACCTTGAGTGGTGGTCTGGATGCTAGTCATTCAGATGAGACAATAAACCGAGGTCCTGTATGCAGCATGCACTTAACGCACGTAAAAGAACCCACGGCAACAAAAGGGTTGTTACTGGCAAACTTCTGTAGAAAAATCCACTACAACAGGAAACAAATAAAATTGCAGGCAGGAGAAAATACACACACAAAAAAAGGGTGGCTCTGTCAGTGTATTGACGCGCTCTCCCTGGGGAGAGCAGCCCAAATTTCACACAGAGAAGTCTGTTGTGACAAAAAAGAGTAATACAATACAGTACACTACAGCACAACACAACACAACACAATACAATACAATACAATACAATACAATACAATTAATGTGATTCTGGTTTTGTCTGTTGCAGAAGAGGAACCGAAAAAGGTAGGTGTGAATTGTATGTCTGTTTTGTTTTGTCTTGTTCTGTTCATTGGTTGAAAAATTGCTGAACTGTTTGGAGCTAATCGTTTTCTGGTTGGTTGGTTTTTTTGTTGTTGTTTTTTTTAAATGTTATATTGAGAAAGTTTATGCATACAAATAGAATCTTTTTTTGTTTCTCAGTGCAATAATATATGTGTGGGTTTGCATGTGTGCGTGCGCATGCATGTACATGTGTGTGTGTGTGCATGCACGCGCACATGTGTGTGTGTGTGTTAAACAAAGATTTATTGAAAAAATATCTACAATAAGGTGCAGATTTATGCAGCAGATGAATGGACGATAGTGCATGTGGATTTGATTATCATGGTTATATGGTTAATGTGAAGGTGTTGTGGGGTTTTTGTTGTTGTTTTTTTCCAGTCAGGGTGTTGGGGACAGCTTTGGCCCTTCTTCTCTGAATTGTGTTCACTCTTATTTTGTATTGCCTTGTTTTCTGTATGTAGAGTTTCCAGTCATTAATTTTAACTGTTAGTGTGTATGAGAGAGAGAGAGAGAGAGAGAGTGTGTGTATGTGTGAGAGAGAGAGAGAGAGAGAGAGAGAGAGCATGTGTATTTTTGTGTGTGTGTGTGCACATTTGTGTGTGTGTGTATGTGTCCACAGCTTATACGCACACATATAAATGTTCTGTGAATCAGCACATGTTACATTTATCTTTGATAGCAGCATTGTTCGCCTGTCAGTTTTTATTGCAGTGACTTCACATATAAAACCATCCACTGGATAACCATGTCGAACCTTATCTTTGTGTACTTTGTTTTCAGTTTTCATTTGATTACTCCTACTGGTGAGTACCTTCCCACTTTCTGTTTTTCTGTTGTTGTTTTTGTAAAAAAAAATTGGATTTACTTACTGTGTAAGTCTAGGTTCTGTGTCAGTGTAAAATCTTGAAGACAGTATGAAGTACACTGGGACAGTAGTTTTTAAATGATTGCACTTTCACTTCAGTGCGGTCTTATAATGTGTTGTGCTTGTCATGCTAACTTTCATACATGCACTGCAAGAATAAGTCCTGCTTATGACGATGCATATATATACATAAGTGGAGTGATGGCCTAGAGGTAACGCGTCCGCCTAGGAAGCAAGAGAATCTGAGCATGCTGGTTCGAATCATGGCTCAGCCGCCGATATTTTCTCCCCCTCCACTAGACCTTGAGTGGTGGTCTGGACGCTAGTCATTTGGATGAGACGATAAACCGAGGTCCTATGTGCAGCATGCACCAAGCGCACGTGAAAAAACCCACGGCATCAAAAGGGTTGTTCCTGGCAAAATTCTGTAGAAAAACCTGCTTTGATAGGAAAATAAGTAAAATTGGAGGCCGAAAAAAAGGGGGGGTTGTGGGAGGTGGGTGGGGGGGAGGAGGGGGTAGCACTCTCAGTATAGTGACACGCTTTTCTTGGGAGAGCAGCCCGAATTTCACACGGAGAAATTTGTTGTGACAACATAGAGTAATACAATACAATACAATTTAATACAATAAAATTTAATTTAATAAAATACAATTAATACATTACAATACATTTTAATACAATACAATTAATACAATACACAATACAATAGAACACAATACAATACAATTAATACAATACACAATACAATTGATAAAATACACAATACCACACAATACAATACAATTGATACAATACACAATACAATAGAGTTAATACAATACACAATACAATACAATTAATACACAATACAATACAATTGATACACAATACAATACAGTACAACACAATACATTACAATACAGTTTAATACAATACAACACAATCCAATACAATAGAATACAATTAATACAATACACAATACAATACAATACAATACAAATTTCAAAGACAGAGCAATGCTCAGATGCAGGGTTGAATGAGATGGGGAGAAAAAAAAGGAATGAAAGTACTCATTGACCTAGAACTTTCACCTCTGCATGCTGTGGATGCAGGTCACATGACGGATTCGTCAGCCAAGCGGACGGCATTCTGGAACCGTCCCCAGGCTCGTGCTATGCCAGCCAGCGTCGTGTCTTCGAGGACCTGGGGCAGGGGGTGCTCAACAATGCCTTCGAAGGTAAGACTGCGTTGGCTTTTCTCTCTTCTCTGTTTTCATCAACAGTGCCTTCGAAGGTAAGACTGCGTTGGCTTTTCTCTCTTCTCTGTTTTCATCAACAGTGCCTTTGAAGGTAAGACTGCGTTGGCTTTTCTCTCTTCTCTGTTTTCATCAACAGTGCCTTCGAAGGTAAGACTGCGTTGGCTTTTCTCTCTTCTCCTCTAGTTTCATTAACAGTGCCTTTGAAGATGAAACTTCTTTTTTTCTCACAGGAAACATCCCCGACTCAATACTGCTATTTTTTTCATGCCCAAAGGGCAAACTGTGATCAAGGTCACTTAAAATTTGGTGTTACTTGCAGTTTAGTTTTAATTCGATACGATAGTGGACATGAACCATGTCAAACTGAACAGTGGTAAGACTGAAGTGCTGCTGTTCAGTGTGATGGTGTGCGGTTATTGCGATCAACGTGTTCACCGTGATCGTGTGCGGTTATTGCGATCAACGTGTTCAGTGTGATCGTGTGCGGTTATTGCGATCAACGTGTTCAGTGTGATGGTGTGCGGTTATTGCGATCAACGTGTTCAGCGTGATCGTGTGCGGTTATTGCGATCAACGTGTTCACCGTGATCGTGTGCGGTTATTGCGATCAACGTGTTCAGTGTGATCGTGTGCGGTTATTGCGATCAACGTGTTCAGCGTGATCGTGTGCGGTTATTGCGATCAACGTGTTCAGCGTGATCGTGTGCGGTTATTGCGATCAACATGTTCAGTGTGATCGTGTGCAGTTATTGCGATCAACGTGTTCAGCGTGAGTGTGTGTGGTTATTGCGATCAACGTGTTCAGTGTGATCGTGTGCAGTTATTGCGATCAACGTGTTCAGCGTGAGTGTGTGTGGTTATTGCGATCAACGTGTTCAGCGTGAGTGTGTGCAGTTATTGCGATCAACGTGTTCAGTGTGATCGTGTGCAGTTATTGCGATCAACGTGTTCAGTGTGATCGTGTGCAGTTATTGCGATCAACGTGTTCAGTGTGATCGTGTGCAGTTATTGCGATCAACGTGTTCAGTGTGATCGTGTGCAGTTATTGCGATCAACGTGTTCAGTGTGATCGTGTGCAGTTATTGCGATCAACGTGTTCAGAGTGAGTGTGTGCAGTTATTGCGATCAACGTGTTCAGTGTGATCGTGTGCAGTTATTGCGATCAACGTGTTCAGCGTGAGTGTGTGTGGTTATTGCGATCAACGTGTTCAGCGTGAGTGTGTGTGGTTATTGCGATCAACGTGTTCAGCGTGAGCGTGTGTGTTTATCATCATAAAGGACGTTGTCATTTTGCATTTTGTTCTGAAAGGTGACAGCAGGGGGCAGTGCGAGTTTTGTTTTCAGACGCAGATAGGGCGCACACAGCCGATTAGACACAGAGGTTGGATTTGAGTTCAACTGTTTGTGCCTTGTAGGCCGGGAAATGATGGAAAATGTGTTTGATTTGACAACTTTCTTTGAAAGAACAAACAAGTGTTGTGGGGTTTGGTCAGACAGGCAGGCATACAGCTTCAAGCCACAGCATGCTGTGTAAGGCTTCCCATCAGCTTGCAGTCAGGTTCCGTCATCACCATCACTACCATCACCATCACCACCACCATCACTACCATCACCACCACCATCATCACCATCATCATTACCATCACCATCACTACCATCACCATCACTACCATCACCATCACTATCATCACCATCACTACCATCACCATCACTACCATCACCATCACCATCACTACCATCACCATCACTACCATCACCATCACCACCATCACCACCATCACCATCACTACCATCACCATCACTACCATCACTACCATCACCATCACTACCATCACCATCACTACCATCACCATCACTACCATCACCATCACTACCATCACCATCACCATCACTACCATCACCATCACTACCATCACCATCACTACCATCACCATCACCATCACTACCATCACCATCACTACCATCACCATCACCATCACTACCATCACCATCACTACCATCACCATCACTACCATCACTACCATCACCATCACTACCATCACCATCACTACCATCACCATCACTACCATCACCATCACCATCACTACCATCACCATCACCATCACTACCATCACCATCACTACCATCACCATCACTACCATCACCATCATCACCCACCTCACTACCATCACCATCACCACCACCATCACTACCATCACCACCACCATCATCACCACCACCACCATCACTACCATCACCATCACTACCATCACCATCACCATCACTACCATCACCATCACCACCACCATCACTACCATCACCATCACTACCATCACCATCACCATCATCACCATCACCATCATCACCACCACCACCATCACCACCACCATCACTATCACCACCACCACCACCACCACCATCACCACCACCACCACCACTGCTTCCACTTTCTAGTGGACTAGAGTCACGTGTGGTGGTGAAAGTGTTTAGAAAGTCATCACACATGTCCTTTTGTTTTGCTTTATTTTGTTTTTTTTTGTTGTTATTGATCATTGTTCATTCTGCTCAACGTGTGTGTGTGTGTGTGTGTGTGTGTGTGTGTGTACACAGTTCACTTTCATTGAAAGTTCCAAGCTCTGGACGGAAAAAAAAAAGTTGACAAATGTATGTAACATTAACAAGAAGAGCGTTGGGGGAGAAAAACCAAAAAAACCAAAAGTAGATCTGCCTTTGATGTTGAGAGGTGCCAGTACCTTGGCTGGCCGCCACAAACACATGGAGAAATCAATCATTGGTTTTTTGGCATGTTTTCAGATTGTGAAGCAGCTGTGTAGAAGAAAGAACAAACAACTGACCAGGTTCATGTCCGGATCGTTCAGTGTTGAAAAGCATGAGCTAGAAGTTGGAGATCACAAAAATCAATGCACAATCAAATGTGAGACTTGCCAAAAGCGATTTTGAATTCAACAGGAGACTTGTCCCTCTGCATGTTGTGCAGCTGTTCTTAACACACACACACACACACACACACACACACACACACAATACACAAACAATATTGTCTATACTTTGGTACAGAGATGTCCAACATAAGAAGAAAACAACAAACAAATAAAATGAATAGAAAATAAAAAGATAAATTAAATGGCACCAAATGGAAGTAGCTATATACAAATATACAGATTACTGAAATTTACGTGCCTCTCCATTTCAGTCAGCCAAACTGCATTGCACATCTACACACACACACACACACACACACACACACACACACACACACACACACCACGCACGCACCACGCACACACACCACGCGCACTCACACGCACACATACACTCTCTCTCATCCCCTCTCTCTCTGTCTCTCTCTTCACAAGAAATGCAACTACAAAGATCATCGTTCATTTAAAAATCAAATATCACCAGAGTAAGACAAGAATTAAGCCAAAGAGCAGCACTTCCATAGTTCACATTAGGCATCACAGAAGAACAACTTTCATTCATTCATACTAATCAAAAGCCCCAACACAACTTCTTCACCACCACCACCCACCCCCCACACCCCCATATCCCACACTCCCCCTCTTTTGGAAAAATACCTACAAGCCTAAGCATAATCGCCCCCCACCCCCACCCCCAAACCACCCCTCACCCCCTACACACACACACACACACACACACACACACACACACAGAGTTTCAGTTTCAGTTTCTCAAGGAAGCATCACTGCAGTTGTACAAATCCATATAGGCTACTCCACATCTACCAGACTGATAGCCGACAGCAGTATAACCCAACGTGCTTGTGCATGCATACATAGAAAGAGATATTTGTGTACCTATCAGAGTACATTTCTTGTACACAATAAAGAAATGTTTGTGTTTTTTTTTGTTGTTGTTTTTTCCAAAGGATGGAAGATACTTAGCAGGCAAATGATTTTTATACAACATAGAAGGCAGATATTAAAATAAAATGTTAAACATTTAATCATTATGTTCAGACTTTGAAGCTTTGCTTTGGAAATAACACTTTTTTGTTTGTTTGTTTGTTTTTGTTTTGTTTTGTTTTTTGGTGAGTGGTAAACTGCATGATTTGATTTGATCTGATTTGCAGGAATTTTAAAAAATGGAATGGTTCATTTTGATTTGTCAGGGTGATAGATTTGATTTTGATTTGATTGTGTGTGTGTGTGTGTGTGTGGAAGGAGAGTGATTGATTTTATGTGTTGTTTACCGTCAGATGGTCAGTCAAGCATGAAAACGGCTGTCTGAGTTTCAGGAGTAAAGTCACGCATGAATGGAAGATGAATTCACACACACACGCAAAAAGAAAACGGCATTGACGGGGATAGTGAAGAAGAGCGCTCTGTGATGTGCATGCACATGTGTGTGGGTTCTTTGTGTGGGTTTGTATGTGCATGCACACATGCAAGTTGAGTGTGTGTAAAAGAGAATTTACCTCTGTGTGTGTGTGTGTGTGTGTGTGTGAATATATGTGTATATTTGTGTGTATCAAACAAAATGAATGAAGCAACATATGCCTATTTGCCTGGGTTATTGTTCAAGGTAGCACCAACTTTGGTTTTATTTTCCAAGATTCTTAAAGGAGAAAAAAAACAACAACAAAAAAACAAAGAGATATCTGCTGATTTACCTGGGTAGTGTACAAGCTAGCACTATCTTTGTTTTGATTTTCCAAGATTCTGAAAGGAGGGGGGGGAGAACAAAGAGATATCTGCTGATTTACCTGGGTAGTGTACAAGCTAGCACCACGCAGGACGGTGACAGCTGTGGACTTGGGTGTTGTCATAAGCCGGCGGTTGCCACCACAGTGAAAGAAACATTGGTGCCGGAGACAATGCCTGCAAAATCAATGGGGACATGACGCACAAGGAGTCTGGAATTGTCAGGTTGATGGATGGGTTTTTTTTTGTTTTTTTTTGTTTTTTTACTTCTTTTTTTTTTCTTTTTTTGTTGTTGTGAATCTGTGTAAACTGAGGCAGTAGGACCTGAGGGTTAAGTCTCTTTTTTGTTCTATGTTTTAGTGGATCTAAAAGAAAATAGAACTGTTGAAATGGTAGATGGGTGATTGACGTATAAAAGAAAAACCAAGATGCAGCTGCATGCACTTGTGCACAAACGTGCATGTGTGTACACATACGCGCGCATCCATGCACACACACACATGTGAACACATGAGCGCGTGCACACACACACACACACACACACACACACACAAGTGAGCACAAACATGCACTTGCACATATGCACATACACACACACGCACACACAGCATCACTGCCTGTCATACAGACTGAACATTTATATACAGACATCATTAAAAAAAAATTATTTTTTTTTAAAAATCACTGCAGAGGTGTCTTGTGACATTGTCTTCTTACTGGCTTTCAGCCCAACAAAATCTCCCCTTTCCCCAGTAGGCTAATCACGTTCAATCAGTTGGCCTTTCCTGTAGCCCATAGTGTCCCTGTGGGAGATGGGCGGGATTTTGGTGTAAATAGCATTCCCATCTTCGTGACATTATGTGTGAGAAATTTCCTCTTTTCTACTCCTCTCTTTGTTTCTATCTTATTTTCTTCCTCGATCAACTGTCTGTTTTTTCTGCTGTCCGAGTCGATTCCTATTTCCAGGAAGCCTTTACTCTTTTTTTTTCTCTCTCTTTTCTGCAGTCTGTGCTGCACTGTGTGCTGTGTTTTCTGCAGTCTGTGCTGCACTGTGTGCTGTGTTTTCTGCAGTCTGTGCTGCACTGTGTGCTGTGTTTTCTGCAGTCTGTGCTGCACTGTGTGCTGTGTTTTCTGCAGTCTGTGCTGCACTCTGTGCTGTGTTTTCTGCAGTCTGTGCTGCACTCTGTGCTGTGTTTTCTGCAGTCTGTGCTGCACTCTGTGCTGTGTTTTCTGCAGTCTGTGCTGCACTCTGTGCTGTGTTTTCTGCAGTCTGTGCTGCACTCTGTGCTGTGTTTTCTGCAGTCTGTGCTGCACTGTGTGCTGTGTTTTCTGCAGTCTGTGCTGCACTGTGTGCTGTGTTTTCTGCAGTCTGTGCTGCACTGTGTGCTGTGTTTTCTGCAGTCTGTGCTGCACTGTGTGCTGTGTTTTCTGCAGTCTGTGCTGCACTGTGTGCTGTGTTTTCTGCAGTCTGTGATGCACTGTGTGCTGTGTTTTCTGCAGTCTGTGCTGCACTGTGTGCTGTGTTTTCTGCAGTCTGTGCTGCACTGTGTGCTGTGTTTTCTGCAGTCTGTGCTGCACTGTGTGCTGTGTTTTCTGCAGTCTGTGCTGCACTGTGTGCTGTGTTTTCTGCAGTCTGTGACGCACTCTGTGCTGTGTTTTCTGCAGTCTGTGATGCACTGTGTGCTGTGTTTTCTGCAGTCTGTGCTGCACTGTGTGCTGTGTTTTCTGCAGTCTGTGCTGCACTGTGTGCTGTGTTTTCTGCAGTCTGTGATGCACTGTGTGCTGTGTTTTCTGCAGTCTGTGCTGCACTGTGTGCTGTGTTTTCTGCAGTCTGTGACGCACTCTGTGCTGTTTTGCTCTGGCCATTGAAAACTTGGGGATGGGCACGATACATGTTGATCTGAAGCCAGTCCAGGTCAAAGCACTAGGTGACCATTCTGTGGTGTTATTTGCCTGTCGGAGCCTTTTTATGTATTTTGGAGTGTGGTTTTCAAGTACTTTTTTTTTTTAATCCTTTTTTAACGATATTTTTGTACTGTGGAGGCAACAGATTAAGTTGAATGGCTGACGTCCTCAGCACAGCCGTGTCTTCTTTACCGGAGCTGAATGGCAAAGGTGATGTGTTGGGAACTGTGTTGTGTTCTTGTTGTTTTCTGAGGTGACACAGTTTTGTGTTTAATGCCAGTCTTTTTTTTTTTTTAATCAGCGAAGCAGTCTTGATAATGCCCTGTGTGGTCAGCTGGTCATTAAGCAACAGTGTCCGTGTCCATTGTAGCCAGTAAATTTAAAGACTTGATGAACTGCTTTGTTGGCAAGTAACTACATATCAGCAACCAACAAAGCTCAGAGGCAAAAGAAGAATTTCTTCATTTCGTTCCTGAACACTGAGAAGAGTCTTTGGGGCACCGCACAGGGGAATTGTTCACCACATTCCTCCATGTCTGTCGGCTGTGTCACTGGAGGATGCTGTGCTCTAGTGGCATAAAGAAGTTTGATAACAAGAGAACGCTGGCCATTAAGGAGAAGCCAACCACCACCCCCAATCACGCAGACACAAATGTATGCATGCACTCCCGTCAAAGTAAGCACTGACGCAAGCACTCACACACACGCACGCATGCACGCACGTACGTACACACACACACACACACACACAACACACACACACACACACGCAGCCCCACAACCAAAGTTTGCCCTGTGTGGGTTGTCTGTGTGTTTTCACCCAGGAGTGTTTCTGTCAAGTCGATTTCTTTGTGGTTTGTGTTGGGTTGGGTTTTGTTTTTTTTGTTGTTTGTTGTTGTTGTTTTTGGCTCCCAGGCGTTACAGTGGTTAACCGTAATCAATAGCTGACGGTGTTTGCGGAACCTGGTCAGACGTTGGTGTGTGGAGTGCCCTTAATTTGAACCCAGAGAGAGCGGGTCCACAGTACCAGAACTGTCGACTTGTTTCTTTCTCTTTTGTCTGTCTGTCCACGTGTCTGTAGCACGTTTTCTGGTTCTCGTTCTCTGTCTGTCTGTCTGTCTCTCTCTCTGTCTCTGTGTGTCTCTCTGTGTGTGTCTCTCTCTGTCTCTGTCTCTCTCTCCCTTGGCCCTCTGTGTGTGTGTGTGTTTGTGTCTGTCTCTGTCTGTCTTTCTCTCTTTCTCTCTCTCTCTGTCTCTGTCTCTCTCTCTCGCTTGCTCTCTGTCTCTCTTGCTCTCTGTCTCTCTCTCTCTGTGTCTGTCTCTCAGTCTCTCTCTCTCTCTCTGTCTGTCTCTCCCTCCCTGTCTCTCTCTGTCTCTCGTTCTCTCATTCTCACTGTCTGTCTGTCTGTCTCTTTCTCTCTATCTGCCTGTTTAGGTCAGTCGTCTCATTTTCTGGTGTGACTTCCTTCATTCAATTTTTTTTTTCTCTCTTCTTTTTTTTTCTGCCCTCCCTCAGTATCTCACTCTCTGTCCATCCATCCCTCTCTCTCTCTCTCCCTCCTTCCCTCCTTCCCTCAGTATCACACTCTCTGTCTATCCATCCCTCACTCTCTCTCTCTCCCTCCTTCCCTCCCTCCCTCAGTATCACACTCTCTGTCTATCCATCCCTCACTCTCTCTCTCTCCCTCCTTCCCTCCCTCCCTCAGTATCACACTCTCTGTCTATCCATCCCTCACTCTCTCTCTCTCCCTCCCTCCCTCAGTATCTCACTCTCTGTCCATCCATCCCTCTCTCTCTCTTTCTCTCTCTCTCTTTCTCTCTCTCCCTCCCTCCCTCCCTCTTTCCTCAGTATCTCTCATGCCATTACTTTGAATGGATGGTCGAACTGCACTTTGTTGCACAGATTGATCGATTTCGTTTTGGCTTTGGTTTTCATCAATATTATTACTATTGATGCATGTTGTTACTTGTTTTATGAACCCCCATTTCATTAGGGCTGTAAAGCTGTTGACATTAACTCACTCAGTACGGCCAGTCCTCTCTCTTCTCCTGTACACAGACCCCTCGGATGTCCAGTGGGTGTCTGAATGACCCAACCTTTAGCTTCCGTCGTCAGAATTGTGGTATTCTTTGTCAACATTCACGTCTTCAGTATAAGACCCTTCCGCCTGCAATATTTTCATGATGGTAATTGGGGTGAAACGCTGTTAATGTCGTCTCTTTCGCCGTTCGTATGGAAAGAGTTAAAGTGTTCAGTATCTTTCAAGCCCCTTACTGAATTTAGTTATTCTTTCAACCCTTAGTCTCCTCTCTGTGTCTTTTCTTGTCATTATATTTTCCTTTCGTTTATTTTTCTGTCCTCCTCGGTACCGGTCGTTCCTCTTCCTGTCAGTCCCCAGTTATCTCCCCTTTCTTTTTTTTTTTTTTTTTTTTAACCTTCTTTGGCACTTGCACTGTGTGTGTGTGTGTGTGTGTGTGTGTGTCCAGTGTGCAAAATGTCCCATTGAAAAAAAAGAATGATTCTTCCATCTTTTTTTTTTCTTTTTTTTTTGTGTGTGTGTCTAATTCTGTCATACAAACACACAGATACACAAGTAACATCATTCGTTATTAGTTACCATGACAACAAGTGTGTGGCACTAACAAAAGTCACAGAAAACAAAAATTAAAAGCATTTCAGAATCTCAACAGTTTACATTTCAGTCTACATGTATAATGGTTCTTTTATTATTCTAATGAGAGTGGTGAGAGGGAGAGAGGGGGGGAGGTAGGGGGGGATACACAGAGAAGAAAAAATAAAGAAAATAGGACTTGTGACAAGCAAGTAAGGGAAATATAAATATTCATCCATTCTGTTTCTAGCCTTTCTCCACAGCAGTTCAAACATCAATTTGCCTGTTGTGTGCGAACCAAACATCAGTGCATACATATATAATGCCAGGGTTTTTTGTTTGTTTGTTGTTTTTTTTTGGTGGGGTTTTTGTTGTTGTTATTTTTTGTTCACAATGTGTGTATGTGAATGGATGAGTTTCAGGGTTGGTGTTGGTGTTGTTGTTGTTGTTGGTGCTGCTGCTGCTGTTGTTGTTGTAAACGTAGCACCCTTGGAAACAGACTGTCAGTTAGGTGTTTGTTTTTTTTTTTTTTTTTTTTTTCTCCAACACGTATGTTGATTAAACACGTTCCTAGCAAAAGGGTCTGTGTCTGATCAACAGTTTGTGCCTTTGTCCTCATGTGATTGCCACACATCCATGTGATTGTGTGCGTGTGTGTGTGTGTGTGTGGGAGGGGACAGGGGACTGGGGCAGGGGAGGGGACAGGGAAGGGGAGGGGACTGGGGGAGGGGACTGGGGCAGGGGAGGGGACAGGGAAGGGGACTGGGGCAGGGGAGGGGACAGGGGAGGGGACTGGGGAGGGGACAGGGAAGGGGAGGGGACTGGGAAGGGGAAGGGGAGGGGACTGGGGCAGGGGAGGGGACAGGGAAGGGGAGGGGACAGGGAAGGGGAGGGGACAGGGAAGGGGAGGGGACAGGGCAGGGGAGGGGACAGGGAAGGGGCTAACAGAACAGGTAGAAAACTACCCCAAAATGCATAACTAACATGCAGTTACATTTCACAGTGACAATTCAGTAATGATAATAACAATCAACAATTGTGTGTGTGTGGTGTGTTTGTGTGTGTGTGTGGTGTGTGTGTGTGTGTGTGGTGTGTGTGTGTGGTGTGTGTGTGTGGATGATTGATTGTTCAGGTTCGATCCCTGTTCTCTGCCATGTTAAGATACCCATGCAAAAGAGGTGCAGCATGCAGGATTGTTGAGTGCAAAACACACATTGCCACTGTTGTTGAGCCAGTGTGGTCATTGATTCGAGAAGAAAAAAAATATTAGGGTTAATTAAAAAATTTGGTTCAACTCATTGAGACCTGCACTCATGCAATGCTCTGGTTTCGAAAACTGTTTCAGTTAAACAGTTTTTGTGTTCCTGCGTACGCATAAACCATATTCCTAAACTAACATACATTTCTAACAGTATTTCTAGCTGTGTCCACACCTGTCAGTATAGAGGGAGGGATGGGATGGGGTAGGGGGGACGATGTCCTGTGCTTTTCCCCATCAGGAAGGCAGGGAAAGGCTCAACACTTGGCTGAAATCACAGATTGACACAAGCTGACAGCTGGGCCAACAGCAAAGTGAGAGCTGTGTGATCACTGCTTTCTCCAGTCAGTGGGAAATCATTTACAGCTTAGGTCTTGTGTGAAGGACTGTGACTCTCAAACCAGGAGGCAACACTGCACTGGCTCTTAGTGCTGCAGCCTTGGGGGCTAGCTGGCCTTTGGGAACCATCCCAACGCCGACTGTCCTAAAAACCCTCCTAGCCGAGAGAGTGGGGATGTAACCTGGGCAAGACACTCTCCACTATAATCAAATTCTAGCCCAAATAGTTGGGACAGCAATTGCCTCCTCTCCTGTTCTGATGGTCATAGGTGGACACGACTGTCACACACGGCGGGGAAGAGCCTGTTAAGGATGTAAACTCCCAAGAGTCAAATGATTGCTCTGTCTCTCTTTCTCTCTCTCTCTGTCACAATCTCTTGTCTCATGTGCACATGCTCAACTGATTAAAATGTAGAAATGTGCTCATTGTTTTCTGAATGTGTGTGTGTGTGTGTGTGTGTGTGTTGTCAGGCTACAACTGCTCACTGTTTGCCTACGGCCAAACCGGTTCTGGAAAGTCCTACTCTGTGGTGGGCTATGGACAAAACAAGTAAGTATTGTATTATGATGTATTGTAATAGTATGTATTTTATTGTATTGTACAGAACTCAAATGCATTGCATTACATTTTGTCACAACAGATTTCCATACATGAAATTCAGGCTGCTCTCCCCTGGGAGAGCACGTTGCTCCAGTTCCTCCGTTTTATTAACTGCCCTCAGGTGTGTGTGGTTTGGTATCAAAGTGGATCTGTCGACAGAATTTTGCCAGGGATGACCCTTTTGTTACTGTGGGCTCTTTTACATGAGCTAAAGCCATGCTACTAACAGGATATTGGTTGATCGTCTCATCCAAATGACCAGCGTCCAGGCCACCACTCAATGTGTGGTGGAAGATGAGAAAATATCAGCAAGTGTGGGATTGGATCCATTGCACTCAGAGTCTCTCGCTTCCTGTACGGACATTTTTCCTCTGGGCCACCACTCTGCCAATAACTTGTACAGCATGAAGTCAGTCATCATCATCACCATTTTCACAGCCTTGGTTATCATTATCAGCTTATTGTTTGGCAACTCTGAGGAGGTAGGAATTGATTTCAAAACATTCTTACTTGTTTTTGACATTTGTACAGTTTCAGTTTCTCAAGGTTGCATCACTGCATTCTGACAAATCGATATAACATTATATAAATCAAATAAGATTTATAAGAACCAAAACAGAACAAGTTGACGGAAAGACCGATGAACAGAAGGTGTGACTGGTGAGCAAAGACCATGTACAAAAACAGCTTTCAAGCTACGCTGAGAACAGCGGCATCAACAAATATCTGTGAGCCAGTGTTGTAAGATTGTCTTCTTTGATACACAATACACTGACACTATGCCTTGTCATTCTTTCTGTTCCCAGAGGAATTGTTCCCATCATGTGTGTCTTCTTTGATGCACAATACACTGACACTATGCCTTGTTATTCTTTGTGTTCCCAGAGGAATTGTTCCCATCATGTGCGTCTTCTTTGATACACAATACACTGACACTATGCCTTGTTATTCTTTGTGTTCCCAGAGGAATTGTTCCCATCATGTGCGTCTTCTTTGATACACAATACACTGACACTATGAGTTGTTATTCTTTGTGTTCCCAGAGGAATTGTTCCCATCACGTTGTTATTCTTTGTGTTCCCAGAGGAATTGTTCCCATCACATGCGACGAACTGTTCAAGACGATGCAGAGCAGTGCAGACGGAAATGTTGTAAGTCATTTGTTGGGTTTACATTGCAGGCTTGCTTGTATGAGTGAGATGAATAGAAACGTCATTGGCCAGCAACGTTGTGTTGCCATTGCGGATGGTTTCAGTTGCAATTTTTCATGGAGGTGTCACTGCATTTGGAGATACCCATACGTGCTAAACACCTTCTGCCAGGCACATGCATAACAACTGCAGCATAACCCAACACGCTTAGTCTGGCCTTGAGTGCATTCAGATATACTTGTGTACCTCTCGGAGTGGATTTATTCTATAGAATTTTGTCAGAGGACAACACTCTCATTGCCATGGGTTCTTTTTCAGTGTGCCAAGTGTGTGCTGCACACGGGACCTTGGTTTATTGTCTCATCTGAATGACTAGACGCTCAGATTGATTTTCCAGTCAGACCTGGGAGAAAGGGTATCGACGCTCAGTTTGATTTTCCAGTCAGACTTGGGAGAAAGGGTATCGACGCTCAGTTTGATTTTCCAGTCAGACTTGGGAGAAAGGGTATCGACGCTCAGTTTGATTTTCCAGTCAGACTTGGGAGAAAGGGTATCGACGCTCAGTTTGATTTTCCAGTCAGACCTGGGAGAAAGGGTATCGATGCTCAGTTTGATTTTCCAGTCAGACTTGGGAGAAAGGGTATCGACGCTCAGTTTGATTTTCCAGTCAGACTTGGGAGAAAGGGTATGTGAGACCGGGACTTGAACGCAGACCCTGGTGGACACTGTCTTGGCCGTTAAGTGTCTCAGCCGTTCTGCCACTCTCCTTCATGGATATCATCGAAATACTAGGATGCTTTTTTTGAATTAACGTTGTTTTGTTGTTGTTTCTTTTTTGGTTTTTTAAACTATATACTGTGTGTGTTTTTAGTGGTGCATAATGGATCTTTGCTTGGTATTGAAATAAGGTTATTTGTATCCAAGAATGAGCGGCGGCAGCAGTTTATGCCTCATTTACAATACGAACGATGAGCAAATGCATGAAAGTAACTGGTAACCGCTTTCTGAAACATGGAGTTACAAGTCATTATGAAACCTGACTAATGACAAACTGTGTCCTACCGTCTGTGTTTGTGATCTGAATCTGAAATAGATATCCATTCAGAAGGCAAGAAATTCTTTACAAAAAAAAAATTTTTAATCTAAAATTTGTTTTGTTTGGGTCACAGTGTTACAAGGTGATCTTAATAAAGTTTTGTTTTGTTTGGGTTACGGTGTTACAAGGTGACTTTAATAGGATTTTGTTTTGTTTGGGTTTGACTGTTATAAGGTGACCACAGTGACATTTTGTTTTTTGTTTGGGTCACAGTGTTACAAGGTGATCTTAATAAAGTTTTGTTTTGTTTGGGTTACGGTGTTACAAGGTGACTTTAATAGGATTTTGTTTTGTTTGGGTTTGACTGTTATAAGGTGACCACAGTGACATTTTGTTTTTTGTTTGGGTTACGGTGTTACAAGGTGACCTTAATAGGATTTTGTTTTGTTTGGGTTTGACTGTTATAAGGTGACCACAGTGACATTTTGTTTTTTGTTTGGGTCACAGTGTTACAAGGTGACCTAAATAGGATTTTATTTTGTTTGGGTTTGACTGTTATAAGGTGACCACAGTGACATTTTGTTTTTTGTTTGGGTCACAGTGTTACAAGGTGACCTAAATAGGATTTTGTTTTTTGTTTGGGTTTGACTGTTATAAGGTGACCACAGTGACATTTTGTTTTTTGTTTGGGTCACAGTGTTACGAGGTGACCTTAATAGGATTTTGTTTTGTTTGGGTTTGACTGTTATAAGGTGACCACACTGACATTTTGTTTTTTGTTTGGGTCACAGTGTTACAAGGTGACCTAAATAGGATTTTATTTTGTTTGGGTTTGACTGTTATAAGGTGACCACAGTGACATTTTGTTTTTTGTTTGGGTTACGGTGTTACAAGGTGACCTTAATAGGATTTGGTTTTGTTTGGGTTTGACTGTTATAAGGTGACCACAATGAGATTTTGTTTTTTGTTTGGGTTACGGTGTTACAAGGTGACCTTAATAGGATTTTGTTTTGTTTGGGTTTGACTGTTATAAGGTGACCACAGTGACATTTTGTTTTTTGTTTGGGTCACAGTGTTACAAGGTGACCTTAATAGGATTTTGTTTTGTTTGGGTTATTCCTTGTGACGGTGTTACCAATTGACCATAAAAAAAAAATGTTTTGTTTCATTTGGGTCACAAGGTGACAGTAATGGAACTGAATTTGTTTTGTTTTGATTTGATTTGGGTCACAGTATTACAAGGTGATATTAACAGAATTAAATGTGTTTCATTTCGTTTGGGTCACAGTGTCACAAGATGACATTCATAGAATTAAATGTGTTTTGTTTGGTTTGGTTTCACTCACAGTATGACGTTAAAAGAATAAGATTTGTTTTGTTTCATTTGGGTCACAGAGTTATGAGGTGAAATTAATAGAAATTGAATTTGTTTTATTTTATTGTTTTATTGGGTCACAGCGTTTCAAGGTGACATTAATAGAAATAAATTGATTTTGTTTGGTTTGGGTCATAGTCTAATGAGGCAACATCAATAGAAAATATGTTTTGTTTTGTTTGAGTCACAATGTTACAGAGCGATGCAGAATTAAAAATAGAATTGATTTGTTTGGTTTGTGTCACAGCATTACGAAGGTGACCATGATACAGTTTGGTTTGGTTTGGTTCACCAGGTTACAAGCTGACATAAATAAAGATACTTTTGTTTTATTTTGTTTGGGTCATAGCATTACAAGGTGACATTGATAGAAAATTAAGTTTGTTTCGTTTGGGTCACATCATTACAAGGCGACATTGATAGAAAATTAAATTTGTTTCGTTTGGGTCTCAGCATTACAAGGCAACATGAATTGAATCCAAATTTGCTTTGCTTCCTTTGTGTCCCAGCGTTACGAGGTGACGTTCTCCATGCTGGAGATCTACAACGAGCAGGTGCGGGACCTGCTGTCCAAGGACAACCCCAAGGGGGGCCTGCAGGTCCGCCAGAACCCCAAGCTGGGCATGTTCTACGTGGAGAACCTCAAGAAGGTCCCCGTGGGCAGCTACGCTGAGATTGAGAAACGGATGGAGCAAGGTGGGGCGGGTTTGTTTTTTTTATTTGGGGGACATGGGTGGTGGGGTGTTTGTGTGTGTGTGTGTGTTTTTTTGGGTTTTTTTAGATGAGATTTTTTTGTGTGTGTGATGATTTTTTTTTTGTGTGTGATGATTTTTTTTTTCTCTTTGTGATGTGATTTTTTTTATATTTTGATTTAGCAAGGTCGACAGATTTTGTAAGTTTGTTTTTGTTCCAAGACTGAAAAACTAATGGAGCTGGGTGGGTATATTGTAATTTTTTTTTTTTTTTTTTTTTTTTTTTTGTAGCAAGATCTGCAGGTTTAGTTTGTTTTTGTTCCGAGATTGAAGAAAAAATGGAGCGAGGTCGGTTAAGAAAAGGTTAATGGTCCAATAGCCTTTTATGGCCATCAGCCCCCTCCCTCCACACAAACCCCACTCTACACACACACACACACACACACACCACTCACATCCCCCCCCTCACCCCCCCCCCCCCCACCCCCCGACACAAAACACACACACACATGCACACACACACATTAGTACACACACACACACACACACACACATAACACAACACAACAATACTCACATTACATACATCATTTCTCTCCAACACGACAGGCACATCGAACCGGACGGTGGCGTCGACCAACATGAACGCCACCAGCAGTCGTGCGCACACCGTCATGACCATCACCTTCGACCAGATCATCAAGAACGACGCAGGGTCAGAGACCAAGAAAAGCAGTGTCATGAACCTCGTGGATCTGGCGGGTACGTAGGTGTTTTTGTTTTGTCCTTGTTGGTATATCTTTTTGTTTGAACTCCTTCCATATGAACGACATTAGAGCTGATTGTGACAGCACTTCACGGCTGCGTTCATCGTTAAAATTTCAGTGTCATGAATCTTGTGAATATGGTGGGTATGTAGGTGTTTTGTTGTTGGTTGTTGTTATATTTTTGTTTGTTTTGTTTTTGTTTTTTTACTCTCTCCATATGAATGACATTAGAGCTGATTGTGACAGCACTTCATGGCTGCGTTCATCGTTAAAATGTCAGTTCATCAATCTTGTGGGTATGCCAGCTGTATAGGCATTTTGTTGTTGGTTGTTGGTATATTTTTGTTTGTTTAACTCCTTCCATGCGAACATCATCAGAGCGGACTGTGACTGCACTTCACGGCTGCGTCCATGGTTAAAATGTTACAAACGAAAAGTTGTTACAGTGAAGGTGGATGAGGACAAATGACATGGAATGAGGACAGCTGTAGATTGGCTTGGTCACTCAGACACCAACTGGACATCAGATGTGATGGCTGTGTGGGAGGGTGGGGGAGGAAGGGGGTGGTGGGGTCACACCCGGTCACGCCCTTTCTCCCGTGTTTGACTGGAAAATGAGATTGAGTGTCTAGTCATTCAGATGGGATGACACACAGAGGTCCTGTGTTTGACTGGAAAATCAGATTGAGTGTCTAGTCATTCAGATGGGATGACACACAGAGGTCCTGTGTTTGACTGGAAAATGAGATAGAGTGTCTTGTCATTCAGATGGGATGACACACAGAGGTCCCATGTTTGACTGGAAAATGAGATTGAGTGTCTAGTCATTCAGATGGGATGACACACAGAGGTCCCATGTTTGACTGGAAAATGAGATTGAGTGTCTAGTCATTCAGATGGGATGACACACAGAGGTCCTGTGTTTGACTGGAAAATGAGATTGAGTGTCTAGTCATTCAGATGGGATGACACACAGAGGTCCTGTGTTTGACTGGAAAATGAGATTGAGTGTCTACTCATTCAGATGGGATGACACACAGAGGTCCTGTGTTTGACTGGAAAATGAGATTGAGTGTCTAGTCATTCAGATGGGATGACACACAGAGGTCCTGTGTTTGACTGGAAAATCAGATTGTCTAGTCATTCAGATGGGATGACACACAGAGGTCCTGTGTTTGACTGGAAAATCAGATTGAGTGTCTAGTCATTCAGATGGGATGACACACAGAGGTCCTGTGTTTGACTGGAAAATCAGATTGTCTAGTCATTCAGATGGGATGACACACAGAGGTCCTGTGTTTGACTGGAAAATTAGATTGAGTGTCTAGTCATTCAGATGGGATGACACACAGAGGTCCTGTGTTTGACTGGAAAATGAGATTGAGTGTCTAGTCATTCAGATGGGATGACACACAGAGGTCCCATGTTTGACTGGAAAATGAGATTGAGTGTCTAGTCATTCAGATGGGATGACACACAGAGGTCCTGTGTTTGACTGGAAAATCAGATTGAGTGTCTAGTCATTCAGATGGGATGACACACAGAGGTCCTGTGTGCAGCATGCACTTAGTACACTCAAAAATTCAACAACATAACAACATAAGTATTGTCCTTTGGCGACATTCTGCAGAAGAAATCCACTTGGATCTGTACACAAATATATTTGCATGCACTCAAGGCCTGACTAGCACATTGGGTTATACTCCCTGTCTCACACCGAATAAAGTACAAGATCAGCACTCTATGTTATAGATGTATTCACAAAACTGCCCCTTCCTATCTCTGCGGCTGCCTTCACCTCTACACTCCATCTCACTCTCTATGATTGGCTTCGGATCCACTCTGTTTACACATACCAGATTCAAACACTCGACTGTTGGCCGCCATTCTTTCTCTGTCTCTGGACCTTGCAATTGGAATGAACTTCCTCTTTCGCTTCATCAGGTCTCCACACTCAGCTCTTTCAAGTCTGGCCTTAAAACCCACCTCTTCACAAAATAGCCTCCCTTGCCTGCCCTTCCTTGTCTTCAGTTTTTATACAGTTTTAGAGTTATTCATGCGTGTGAATGACTGGTGTGAAAGCGCTTTGATTTGTCTCTGCACAAGATTCAGTGCTATATAAATACCATTATTATTATTATACTGCTGTAAGGCATGTGCCTAGCTGATGTGGTGTAGCACCTATGGATTTGTCCGAATGCAGTGTCGCCTCCTTGAGGAAAGTGAAAGTGAATTGTGTGGGCAGGTTCGGAGAGAGCCGATTCCACAGGAGCGACAGGCGATCGGCTCAAAGAGGGCGCCAACATCAACAGGTCTCTGTCTGCCTTGGGAAACGTCATTTCTGTGAGTGGAACGCTCTTCTCTCTTTTTTTTTTGCTTCCCCATCATCTGTATCATTTCAGTGACGCTACTCCCACACCACTCACCACTCATGTGGAGTTTTCCCCCCACACATAGCCAGACCCGAGTCTGTCTCTTCTCTTTTCGCTGTTGTGTCACATCACCTTTTATTTAACTGACAGGGTTTGATTTTTTTTGGGGGGGAGAGGCGGGGGGTATGGTCATTTTTGAATGGAGAGAGAGAAAAAAAAAAGAAATTATGTTTGGGGACAAAACAAAACAACTGGAGGAAATATTATTTCTGAAAGTCATACACTGTTATCTTGGTAACGTTGTTTAAATGACTCCGTGTTTGTAAAGTGTTTAGAGCTTGGTCTCTGACTGAGGATAGGCACAATGTAAGTATCTATGTCATCATCATCATCATCATCATCATCATCATCATCAATGTCCTCAGGCACTGGCGGAGCTCTCCCAAGGCAAGAAGAAAGTGATGGTCCCCTACAGAGATTCCGTCCTCACCAAACTGCTGCAGAACGCGCTTGGCGGCAACAGGTAACACGGTGACACAGACAGTAGCCATGGTGTGAGAATACACATGTCAGCCACAATTCAAACAGCCCCCAATAACAGTTTGTGTGAAGGCAACAGGTAACATGATGACACAGACAGTAGCCATGGTGTGAGAATACACATGTCAGCCACAATTCAAACAGCCCCCAATAACAGTTTGTGTGAAGGCAACAGGTAACACAGTGACACAGACAGTAGCCATGGTGTGAGAATACACATGTCAGCCACAATTCAAACAGCCCCCAATAACAGTTTGTGTGAAGACAACAGGTAACATGATGACACAGACAGTAGCCATGGTGTGAGAATACACATGTCAGCCACAATTCAAACAGCCCCCAATAACAGTTTGTGTGAAGGCAACAGGTAACACAGTGACACAGACAGTAGCCATGGTGTGAGAATACACATGTCAGCCACAATTCAAACAGCCCCCAATAACAGTTTGTGTGAAGACAACAGGTAACACAGTGACACAGACAGTAGCCATGGTGTGAGAATACACATGTCAGCCACAATTCTTCTTCTTCTGCGTTCGTGAGCTTCAACTCCCACATTCACTTGTATATATGCGAGTGGGCTTTTTACGTGTATGACCGTTTTTACCCCGCCATGTAGGCAGCCATACTCCGTTTTTGGGGGTGTGCATGCTGGGTATGTTCTTGTTTCAATAACCCACCGAACGCTGACATGGATTACAGGATCTTTAACGTGCATATTTGATCTTATGCTTGCACATACACACGAAGGGGGTTCAGGCACTAGCAGGTCTGCACATATGTTGATCTGGGAGGTCGTAAAAATCTCCACCCTTTACCCACCAGGCGCCGTCACTGTGATTCGAACCCGAGACCCTCAGATCGAAAGTCCAACGCTTTAACCATTCGGTTATAGCGCCCGTCAGCCACAATTCAAACAGCCCCCAATAACAGTTTGTGTGAAGGGTTTCTGGGGGGGGGGGGGGGGTTCATCTTTTTTTTTTTTTTCTTTTTTTTGATCTTTGCAAAGTTATTTTGTAAATAACGGAAAGGTTGTTGTTCAGTTGTTACCTGCCCTTGTTTTCATCCACACTGCTATTTTGTATGAAAGGGGTTTTTTTTTTTTTTGTTTTTTCAGTCATTACATATTTATTTGGGTTACTGCTCCTATTGGGATTCTATTAAAACCAGCATGATCACTATATGTCATGTGGTGTTTTTTTTTACCTTAATTGTTTATTCATATTACTGTGTATAACAGGATTCCAACAAAACCATTGTGATTGCTGTACATAGAGTTTGATACTCACTAGTTTATTTATGATACAGTGCATAATGTGATTCCAGCAAAACCATCATGATTGCTATATACATATATTTTTACCCTTACTAGTTTATTTATTTTACTGTGCCCAATGGGATTCTAGCAAAACCATAATGATCGCTATATTTATGAATTTCTAAATCCTTAAAAGTTTATTCTTGCTACTGTGCATATGATTCCAGCAAAACCATCATGATTGCTTTATACATTTATTTTGGTTCATGTTAATGTGCCCAATGGGATTCAGGCAAAACCTTCATGAACACGAAGTTTTTAATTTTCTGAAATCCTTACCAGTTTATTCATATTACTGTGCATAACACGATTCCTGCAAAACCATTATGATCACTTTGTTCATACATCTTTTAATCCTTACTGGTTTATTCACATTTTGTGCATTATGTTATTCCAGCAAAACCATCAAGATCACTGTATTTATATATTTTTCAATCCCTGCGAGTTTATTCATGCATTATGTTATTCCAGCAAAACCATCATGATGGCTATGCTTATATATTTCTTAACCCTTGCTAGTTTATTCATGTTACTGTGCCGAATCTGATTCCAGCAAAACCATCATGATCACTGTATGTTTATATTTGATCTTAACCAGTTTATTCATAAGTCAGTGTAGTGCCTGATATTCTTCCAGCAAAGCCATTATGATTGCTATATACATATATTTTTACCCTTGCTAGTGTATTCATGTTACTGTGTCCAGTGCGATTCAAGCAAAACCATCATGAATGCTATATTTATGATTTTTCAAATCCTTACTACTTTATTCATGTCACTGTAGTGCATAATGTTATTCCAGCAAAACCATCATCATCACTATATAGTCATGTACTTGTGTTGTTGTTTTTGGGGAGGGGGAGGGGGGGGGGTTGTTGTTTTTTCCAAACACTGAAAACTGTAATGTCAATAGCTTTACAGCCCCAGTGACATGGGGGTGCATATTACAAACAACAACATGTAACAGTAGTAATACTACTGATAAAAATGGAGAGAGAGAGAGAGAGAGAAGAAGGAGAAGAAGAAAAATCTACTCCAATAAATTTTGACCATAATGTCTGTCAGAAGTGATGGAGTGCGGTGTAATGCACTCCTGCGAAATTGTGTTGTTGAGTTTTGGGGGCGTGGGGGGTTAGGGGGAGGAGGGGTAAGGGGGAGGAGGGGTGGGGTTGGGTGGAGGGCTGGGTGGGGGGAGATGGGTTTCAGGGCTGGGGATTCAGTCGTAGGGGGGATGGGCGGCTGTTGGTTTTTTTATCCTTACTAGTTTATTCATCTTACTGTGCAGAATGTGATTGCAGCAAAACCATCATGATCAGTATGTATACATATAGAGATACACACACACACACACACACACACACACACACACACATATCTTTTTTCTTTTTCTTTAATTTTCTTTTCTTTCTTTTTTTTTTCTTTTTTGTTTTCAGTCAGACTAGTTTCTTCCTGTGACTGTGCATGATGTGATTGCAGCAAAACCATCATGATCGCTGCCCTGTCCCCGGCTGACATCAACTATGACGAGACCCTGTCCACCCTGCGCTACGCTGACCGCGCCAAAAAAATCAAGAACCAGGCCGTCATCAACGAAAACCCTTTGGACAAATTGATCCGAGAGTTGAAGGTATGGGAGTGGTTGTTGAGGTTGTTGTTAGTATTCTTCTTCTTCTTATGGGAATGATTATTGGTTTTGTTGTTAATATTCTTATTCTTCTTACGGGAATGATTACTGATTTTGTTGTTAATATTCTTATTCTTCTTACGGGAATGATTACTGATTTTGTTGTTAATATTCTTCTTCTCTATATGGGAATGATTACTGATTTTGCATTTGAAATTATCATTCTTCTTCTGATGGGAATGATTATTGATTTAGCTGTTAATATTCTTCTTATTCTGATGGGAATGATTATTGATTTTGCTGTTGATATTCTTCTTCTTCTGATGGGAATGATTATTGATTTAGCTGTTAATATTCTTCTTCTTCTGATGGGAATGATTATTGATTTTGCTTTAATATTCTCTTTCTTTTTATAGGAATGGTTATTAATTTTGTTGTTACTATTCCTCTTCTTATGGGAATGATTATTGATTTTGTTGTTGATATTTTTCTTCTTCTTTTGATGGGAATGATTATTGATTTTGCATTTGAAATTATCATTCTTCTTCTGATGGGAATGATTATTGATTTAGCTGTTAATATTCTTCTTCTTCTGATGGGAATGATTATTGATTTTGCTTTAATATTCTCTTTCTTTTTATAGGAATGGTTATTAATTTTGTTGTTACCATTCCTTTTCTTATGTGAATGATTATTCATTTTGCTGTTAATATTCATATTCAGTTTTTTGGGGGGGGACAATTATTGATTTTGCAGTTAAAATTCTTCTCCACAAAAATCCATTGGACAAACTGATTCCAGAAATGAAGGTTTTGGGAATGATTTTTAATTTTGCCAAAATGTTATTCTTCTCCTCGTTCTTCTCCTCCACCTGTGTTCACGGGCTACATGTTACACAGTCACTTATATATATGAGTGGCCTTTTATGTGCATGACCCACACTATGTAGACAGCAATGCTTCAAGGGTACTGTTGATATGATGAGCTGTTCAGACAGCATAGTCTTTTCCTTTGTGAATTGTCTGATGAACATACACCATTACTGATTGTGCTGACGTATTGTACAAAGAGCTGTTCAGACAGCATAGTCTTTTCCTTTGTGAATTGTCTGATGAACATACACCATTACTGATTGTGCTGACGTATTGTACAAAGAGCTGTTCAGACAGCATAGTCTTTTCGTTTGTGAATTGTCTGATGAACATACACCATTACTGATTGTGCTGACGTATTGTACAAAGTTATTTTGTAAAGTTAAACATTTTGTTTGTTTTTTTACTTATTGTACAAAGTTATTTTGTGAAGTTAAACATTTTGTTGTCGTTTTTTTTTTCTTTTTTGTATGAACTGGTTCATTACCTAGGCTTATTTAGAAATACTACGAGTTATGAAAATCAAATTGAATGATGTCACTGGACCAGTCAGACACTTCATCACTTTCTTCACCCACACTTCTCTATTCTGTGTGCCTTAGTTTCCACCCACCTCTATATTCCCCCCGTTCTTTAGCGTTATGTTCTAATCAGTAACAAGGAGTGTAAGATCACGGAGGAAGCCATGAAAGCAAAGTGCTACCTCCTACAACACCAGCCATCAAGAGCAAGGAGGGCACATTCCTGCATTTTGCCCGTATTGTGTGCACAACAGATCGCAGACTGGGGTCGTTCTTTCCGATGACAGTCTGTGACTGGAACGTGCTTCCCAAGGATGTGGTCTGCCCGTATTGTGTGCACAACAGATCGCAGACTGGGGTCGTTCTTTCCGATGACAGTCCGTGACTGCAACGTGCTTCCCAAGGATGTGGTCTGCCCGTATTGTGTGCACAGCAGATCGCAGACTGGGGTCGTTCTTTCCGATGACAGTCCGTGACTGGAACGTGCTTCCCAAGGATGTGGTCTGTGCCCATATAGTGTGCACAACAGATCGCAGACTGGGGTCGTTCTTCCCGATGACAGTCTGTGACTGGAACGAGCTTCCCAAGGATGTGGTCTGCCCGTATTGTGTGCACAACAGATCGCAGACTGGGGTCGTTCTTCCCGATGACAGTCTGTGACTGGAACGTGCTTCCCAAGGATGTGGTCTGTGCCCATATAGTGTGCACAACAGATCGCAGACTGGGGTCGTTCTTCCCGATGACAGTCCGTGACTGGAACGTGCTTCCCAAGGATGTGGTCTGTGCCCATATAGTGTGCACAACAGATCGCAGACTGGGGTCGTTCTTCCCGATGACAGTCCATGACTGGAACGTGCTTCCCAAGGATGTGGTCTGCCCGCATTGTGTGCACAACAGATCGCAGACTGGGGTCGTTCTTTCCGATGACAGTCCATGACTGGAACGTGTTTCCCAAGGATGTGGTCTGCCCGCATTGTGTGCACAACAGATCGCAGACTGGGGTCGTTCTTCCCGATGACAGTCCGTGACTGCAACGTGCTTCCCAAGGATGTGGTCTGTGCCCATATAGTGTGCACAGCAGATCGCAGACTGGGGTCGTTCTTTCCGATGACAGTCCGTGACTGGAACGTGCTTCCCAAGGATGTGGTCTGCCCGTATTGTGTGCACAACAGATCGCAGACTGGGGTCGTTCTTCCCGATGACAGTCCGTGACTGGAACGTGCTTCCCAAGGATGTGGTCTGTGCCCATATAGTGTGCACAACAGATCGCAGACTGGGGTCGTTCTTCCCGATGACAGTCCGTGACTGGAACGTGCTTCCCAAGGATGTGGTCTGTGCCCATATAGTGTGCACAACAGATCGCAGACTGGGGTCGTTCTTCCCGATGACAGTCCGTGACTGGAACGTGCTTCCCAAGGATGTGGTCTGCCCGCATTGTGTGCACAACAGATCGCAGACTGGGGTCGTTCTTCCCGATGACAGTCCATGACTGGAACGTGTTTCCCAAGGATGTGGTCTGCCCGCATTGTGTGCACAACAGATCGCAGACTGGGGTCGTTCTTCCCGATGACAGTCCATGACTGGAACGTGTTTCCCAAGGATGTGGTCTGCCCGCATTGTGTGCACAACAGATCGCAGACTGGGGTCGTTCTTCCCGATGACAGTCCGTGACTGGAACGTGCTTCCCAAGGATGTGGTCTGCCCGTATTGTGTGCACAACAGATCGCAGACTGGGGTCGTTCTTCCCGATGACAGTCCATGACTGGAACGTGCTTCCCAAGGATGTGGTCTGCCCGCATTGTGTGCACAACAGATCGCAGACTGGGGTCGTTCTTTCCGATGACAGTCCATGACTGGAACGTGTTTCCCAAGGATGTGGTCTGCCCGCATTGTGTGCACAACAGATCGCAGACTGGGGTCGTTCTTCCCGATGACAGTCCATGACTGGAACGTGTTTCCCAAGGATGTGGTCTGCCCGCATTGTGTGCACAACAGATCGCAGACTGGGGTCGTTCTTCCCGATGACAGTCCATGACTGGAACGTGTTTCCCAAGGATGTGGTCTGCCCGTATTGTGTGCACAACAGATCGCAGACTGGGGTCGTTCTTCCCGATGACAGTCTGTGACTGGAACGAGCTTCCCAAGGATGTGGTCTGCCCGTATTGTGTGCACAACAGATCGCAGACTGGGGTCGTTCTTCCCGATGACAGTCCGTGACTGGAACTTGCTTCCCAAGGATGTGGTCTGTGTCCAGTCCTCTGCCACCTTCAGGCACAGGGTGGCAGCACACATTTAAATCCCCAGCCAGCATTTTTTCTTCTTTTTTTTCTCTTTTTTTTCACATCGGTTAGCAACCACATATGCCAATAACAGTCAGACAGTTGACCTGGGCATCAAAGAAATGAAATGTAATGAGGTGCCGATGCAGAGTGGGTCAAGTGTAGGACTTCTCACTGTTGTACTAAATTTGTGCAGGAAGAAAATGAACGTCTGAAGAAGCAGCTGACAGGAGATATCGACATGACAGCAAACGGACAGTTGAGTCCTGAAGGTAAGTTGTTTTTTTTCCATATGATTTCTAATTTTTCTCAGCTTGTTAACAAGAATTCTCCATTGAGCTTTCATAGTTATTACTTAATCCATGTGAGTTTGGATGTGAATGAGCACTTCTCCAGGATTTTTCCATTGCATGGTTACAGGAAAGCATTGCAGAATTATGTCATCAAGTCCGTATTTTGTAGTTGTATTTGTATTTCTTTTTATCACATCAGATTTCTCTGTGTGAAATTTGGGCTGCTCTCCCCGGGGAGAGCGCATCGCTACACTACAGCGCCACCCATTTTTTTGTATTTTTTCCTGCATGCAGTTTGATTTGTTTTTCCTATCCAAGTGGATTTTTCTACAGAATTTTGCCAGGAACAACCCTTTTGTTGCCATGGGTTCTTTTACGTGCGCTAAGTGCATGCTGCACACTGGACCTCGGTTTATCGTCTTATCCGAATGACTAGCGTCCAGACCACCACTCAAGGTCTAGTGGAGGGGGAGAAAATATTGGCGGCCGAGCTGTGATTTGAACCACCGCACTCTCTCACTTCCTAGGTGGACGCGTTACCTCTAGGCCATCACTCCACTATTGCTGATACTGTATCATGAGTGCTGCATGTAATGAATGTAGAGTTGGATTCAGGTGAAAAGCATGTTTTTTGTGATATACTGTTCGGTGTAATCATTTTGTGTCTCATGATAAAAGCTTTGGAGGCAAAATGTTTCTCGTGATAGACTGTACTCTATTGCTTTGATGAATTGTATACTATCGCTGACATTTTTTTCATTGATACTTACATAGTGTCTGTCTTCAGTCCGAGACCAAACTCAAAGTGCTTTGCAAACAGAGTCGTTTGCATAACAGCCTGACTACCAGAGTAGAACTGGGAACCGCCTTTAGTGCATTCATCATTCGTTTCCTGTTTCACTCAGTAAGGCACAGTCATGAGCATGCACACACCTGTATAATGGAGTGTACAAGAGGGGTACCGCTCACTAGAAAAAGCAGCGTGGAGCAAAGTCAGGGAAGCATACCAGCAAAGTTTTGAATAAAAGTATAAATAATATTCAACAACCGGAATCTATCAATCAATCAAATACATTCAGTAATTTAATCAGATTAAGGCAAATTCAGGCTTTATCGAACAGGATAAAGCTGAACGCCTTTTATAACGGGTGTTATAGTTGTTTGATGTTAGCGTTTCCTTCTATATGCCTATGTCTCCCTTTTTTTTCTTCTTCTTCTGCTGCATTCATGGGCTGCAACTCCCACGTTCACTCACATGTACACGAGTGGGCTTTTACGTGCATGACTGTTTTTACCCCGCCATGTAGGCAGCCATACTCCGTTTTCGGGGGTGTGCATGCTGGGTATGTTCTTGTTTCCATAACCCATCGAACGCTGACATGGATAACAGGATCTTTAACGTGCGTATTAGATCTTCTGCATGCGTTTACACACGAAGGGGGTTCAGGCACTAAGCAGGTCTGCACATATGTTGACCTGGGAGATCAGAAAAATCTCCACCCTTCACCCACCAGGCGCCGTCACCGTGATTCGAACCCGGGACCCTCAGATTGACAGTCCAACGCTTTAACCAATCGGCTATTGCGCCCGTCATCTCCCTTTTAATGTTTTATTTTTTCCAATGCCCTGTATCTTTCCCCACCACACACACACATGCGCGCGCACACACACACACACATACACACACACCATTCTTCACTCTCTGCCCAATTGTGTTCCCACCACCACGCCCAGCTCCCCCCCCCCCCCCTTTTTTTCCCCCCCGTCTAATATCACTTAAAGTGGAAGACATAAAACTGAAGACTACTATATTGGAGTGTATTTTAGAAATTGTCAGGGACAACTGTTTTGCTGCCATGGGTTTTGTAATGTGCTGTGGCACCTCGGTTTAACATCTCATCCAAATGACTAGCGTCCACACCACCACTCAAGGTCTAGTGGAGGGGGAGAAAAATGTGTGTGAGTGTGGGATATTAACTCTTCAAGCAGAACATGTGCATACATCCCTCTCTCTCTGTGTCAGTGTGGGATATTAGCTCTTCAAGCAGAACATGTGCACACATCCCTCTCTCTCTGTGTCAGTGTGGGATATTAGCTCTTCAAGCAGAACATGTGCACACATCCCTCTCTCTCTGTGTCAGTGTGGGATATTAGCTCTTCAAGCAGAACATGTGCACACATCCCTCTCTCTCTGTGTCAGTGTGGGATATTAGCTCTTCAAGCAGAACATGTGCACACATCCCTCTCTCTCTGTGTGAGTGTGGGATATTAGCTCTTCAAGCAGAACATGTGCACACATCCCTCTCTCTCTGTGTCAGTGTGGGATATTAGCTCTTCAAGCAGAACATGTGCACACATCCCTCTGTCTCTGTGTCAGTGTGGGATATTAGCTCTTCAAGCAGAACATGTGCATACATCCCTCTCTCTCTGTGTGAGTGTGGGATATTAGCTCTTCAAGCAGAACATGTGCATACATCCCTCTCTCTCTCTCTGTGTATTTTTTCCTCTTTTTTTCTCTTTTATTTCCTGGACTAGTTTGTACATTTTCCTTACGAGGGTAGGATGAAAACAGGCCAATAAGGGCTTTTTCCTTTTCCTTTAGTTAAAAAAAAAAAAAAAGTTTTGATTTTGATTTCTTTTTCTCTTTGTTTTGTTAAAGAAATTGAGAGAATGAAGACGAAGATGGAGGAAGAGATCCGAGCACAGCTGATGGCTAACCAGGAAATGCTGAGAGAGAATGCAGAGGACTGGAATGAGAAGGTGGGGCACTTTTTTCTGTCTTTTTCTTTTTCTGTCTTTTTCTTCCTTTTCTTCCCTTTCATGCCCCTCTGGTTTATGATTTAATTTATATCTGAATTTAAAGTGGTAAAATTGCTACATGGAAAAAAAGCAAGCGGTAGAATATACCAACACCTGTGAACCCAGAACGGATGTTTTCAACAAACTTAGTGATTCATTGAGCTTCTTTTTCAAAATGTATGCAATGGCTGATGGCTCTTTGTGGTCAGTACAGTGAGTTTTATCATTTTAAGATGTGTAGTACCAACAGAACTGTGTATCCACTCGATGATATTGATGACAAGGTAATGAATTTACAGAGGAAATGTCAGTACAGGCATCCTACATTAGTAATTAGTTTTACAGAAGACAAATCAGAACAGCTACCCCCCACGTTGCTGGTGGATGCATTAACTATAGGATTAGTTGTGTATCAGTGAATACTTCTTCTGCGTTCGTGGGCTGCAGCTCCCACGTTCACTCGTATGCTTTTATGTGTATGACCGTTTTTACCCCGCCATGTAGGCAGCCATACTCTGCTTTCAAGGGTGTGCAAGCTGGGTATGTCCTTGTTTCCATAACCCACCAAACGCTGACATGGATTACAAAATCTTTAACGTGCGTATTTGATCTTCTTCTTGCATATACATACGAAGGGGGTTGAGGCACAAGCAGGTCTACACATATGTTGACCTGGGAGATCGTAAAAATCTCCACCCTTCACCCACCAGGCGCCATCACGGTGATTTGGACCCAGGACCCTCAGATCAAAAGTCCAATGCTTTAACCACTCGGCTATTGCGCCTGTCCAGCGAATACTAGTTTCGTATGGAAGAGCGACATGGTGGCTTATCGTAGATGATGGGGTCTTTTATCACAGCCAATAACATCCAGCATTTCTGATCGGCTGCTATTATCTGGAACCAGAGCAAGGCTTGTTTACACATAATAATAATAATAATAAGACATTGTACTTATATTGTGCAGACTCCCCATATAATGGGCTCTAAGTGCCTTACATGAGACAATACATACACAATAGTGCATTGTACCACACAAGAACACATGAGACAATACATACACAATAGTGCTTTATACCACACAAGAACACATGAGACAATACATACACAATAGTGCATTGTACCACACAAGAACACATGAGACAATACATACACAATAGTGCTTTATACCACACAAGAACACATGAGACAATACATACACAATAGTGCTTTATACCACACAAGAACACATGAGAATACATACACAATAGTGCTTTATACCACACAAGAACACATGAGACAATACATACACAATAGTGCTTTGTACCACACAAGAACACATGAGACAATACATACACAATAGTGCTTTGTACCACACAAGAACACATGAGACAATACATACACAATAGTGCATTGTACCACACAAGAACACATGAGACAATACATACACAATAGTGCTTTATACCACACAAGAACACATGAGACAATACATACACAATAGTGCTTTATACCACACAAGAACACATGAGGACATGGAAGTGGAAAAACTAAATCTGTATACATATATACAGTACTACAAATAGTAGGTATGAAGAATCACAGGAAAAGGCACAAATTACACCACACACACACACACACACACACACACACACACACAGCAAACACCGACCCACATAGCACACACACCACAGGAATACACCTATAGAGGGAGGAGGACACGGGGGGGAGTGATGTGGAGGGAGGGAGGAGACAGACAGAGGACTATGCTTCGTCACGTTCCAAAGTCCGTTTTGAACAGGTGGGTTCTAAGCTTTCCTTTGAAAGAGGACAAGATGTCAAGGACCATTACTCTGCATTGACTCCTCATCGTGGTCGCTCGTTTTCCCCAGCTGTCGGCGGCGCGCACGGAGACGGACGCCATCGCTCAGGAGGAGAGCCGTGAACTGAACCGGCGCAACAAGGACCCCCACCTGGTCAACCTCAACGAGGACCCCATGCTCTCCGGGGTCGTCTTCCACTTCCTGGAAGGGGAGAAAACCACGTTCGGCCGCAAGGACGCCAGCCCCCCTCCCAGCATCTGTTTGACGGGCTTGAGGTGAGTGTGTTTATGTCAGTGTGGTTCTTTGGGTTTGAGGTGGGTGATGGGGTGTTTGTGTCATAATATGGTCCTCTTGGGTTGGTGTATGGCATCTGAATAGAGTATTTTGAATTGGACTGAATTAAAATTTTGGTGCGCAGCATCAAAATAAAGTATTTTGAATTGAATTGAATTGTTGGTGTTCAGCATCAAAATAAAGTATTTTGAATTGAATTGTTCGTGTTCAGCATCAAAATAAAGTATTTTGAATTGAATTGAATTGTTGGTGCGTAGCATCCAAATAATGTGTTTTGAATTGAATTCAGTTGATTTGTTGATGCATAGCATACGGATAAAGTATATTGAATTGAACTGAATTGTTGGCACATAGCATCCTAACAATGTATTTTTCATTTGAATTTAATTGTTGGTGTGTAGCAGCCATACAAAGTATATTGAACTGAGTTACATTGAATTGTTGGTGTGCAGATTCCAAATAAATCATGTTGAATTGAATTGTTGCGCATTATCCAAAGAAAGCATTTGGAATTGAATTGTTGGTGCATAGCATCCACATAAAGTCTATTGAATTGAACGGAATTGACTCCTCAGTGCACAGCATCCAGATAAAGTCTATTGAATTGAACGGAATTGACTCCTCAGTGCACAGCATCCAGATAAAGTCTATTGAATTGAACGGAATTGACTCCTCAGTGCACAGCATCCAGATAAAGTCTATTGAATTGAACGGAATTGACTCATCGATGCACAGCATCCAAATAAAGTCTATTGAATTGAACGGAATTGACTCATCGATGCACAGCATCCAGATAAAGTCTAAGTCTATTGAAATGAACGGAATTGACTCCTCGGTGCACAGCATCCAGAAGCAGCACGCGGTGATCACCAACCGCAAAGGGGAGGTGGAGATAGAGCCGGCCGTGCAGGGGGCCAAGATCAAGGTCAACGGAATGCCGCTGACAGGGAAGACCACTCTGAGTCACCATGACCGCGTCCTCTTCGGTGAGCAAGTCAGGAGTGGTGGAAATGGGGGGGTGGGGGTTCTTCCCTAGTTGTGTGTTGTGTGGATGGAGCTTCGAAGCTTGATTGGTGTGTTTTGAAGTTGAACACTTCAGTCTGGAGTTTCATGCTGTGTAGGACAAACTTTGAAGCGTTACTGGTGTGTTCTGAAGTTGAACACTTCAGTCTGGAGTTTAGGACAAACTTTGAAGCGTTACTGGTGTGTTCTGAAGTTGAACGCTTCAGTCTGGAGTTTCATGCTGTGTAGGACAAACTTTGAAGCGTTACTGGTGTGTTCTGAAGTTGAACGCTTCAGTCTGGAGTTTCATGCTGTGTAGGACAAACTTTGAAGCGTTACTGGTGTGTTCTGAAGTTGAACACTTCAGTCTGGAGTTTCATGCTGTGTAGGACAAACTTTGAAGCGTTACTGGTGTGTTCTGAAGTTGAACGCTTCAGTCTGGAGTTCATGCTGTGTAGGACAAACTTTGAAGCGTTACTGGTGTGTTTTGAAGTTGAACACTTCAGTCTGGAGTTTCATGCTGTGTAGGACAAACTTTGAAGCGTTACTGGTGTGTTCTGAAGTTGAACACTTCAGTCTGGAGTTTCATGCTGTGTAGGACAAACTTTGAAGCGTTACTGGTGTGTTCTGAAGTTGAACACTTCAGTCTGGAGTTTCATGCTGTGTAGGACAAACTTTGAAGCATTGCTGGTGTGTTTTGAAGTTGAACACTTCAGTCTGGAGTTTCATGCTGTGTAGGACAAACGTTGAAGCGTTACTGGTGTGTTCTGAAGTTGAACGCTTCAGTCTGGAGTTTCATGCCGTGTAGGACAAACTTTGAAGCATTGCTGGTGTGTTCTGAAGTTGAACGGGTTTAGTCTGAGTTACTTGTTGTGTAGGACAAACTTTGAAGCGTTACTGGTGTGTTCTGAAGTTGAACACTTCAGTCTGGAGTTTCATGCTGTGTAGGACAAACTTTGAAGCGTTACTGGTGTGTTCTGAAGTTGAACAGGTTTAGTCTGAGTTCCTTGTTGTGTAGGTCAATCTTTGTAGCGTGATTGTTGTCTTTTGAGGTTAACAGTTCAGTCTGAACTTTCTCATGTTTGAATGGATTTGATTGGTCGTCGGAACTGATGGGAGTAAGTCCCTGTGTGAGAAAAGTTGCAAAGTGGTTGTTCGTGAGATTCATTTCACATTTATTTGTATGTGTGTGTGTTTGTGACTTGTTTTGTTTCCTCCTGGGGAATGATATATGTCTGTTTAATGATTTGTATTGATTAGGTTATATTATATTGCATTATATATTATTATATTATATGATATATAATATTATATGATATATATATATCATTTATCAATTAGTCAATCCCATTTTGAAAATTCTTTTTTATTTGTGAGTCCTGGCTGAAGTTGAAATCTTATGAACTCCTCACGTTTTGGAATGGTTGTGTCTGCATGTCCAAATGACGTGTTCATTCTGGTGAATCCAGAGTGGTTGTGTTTTGCCGGTTCAGATGATGTACAACCAGTCGGGATTCACAAACATATTATGGACATGTTTCTGCGCCACTGATTGGCATGTACTTTTTTGACTCACTTGTGTAAACAAAGTGAGTCTATGTTTTAACCAGGTGTTCGGTTGTCTGTGTGTGTCTGTGTGTCCGTGGTAAACTTTAACATTGACATTTTCTCTGCAAATACTTTGTCAATTGACACCAAATTTGGCATAAAAATAGGAAAAGTTCAATTCTTTCCAGTCATCTTGTTTAAAACAATATTGCACCTCTGGGATGGGCACAAAAAAATAAAAAATGAAGCCTAATTATATGCAAACTGTGTTTACTGTTATATTTATATTTTTTGTATTCTCTAAACTTGGCACTTTGATCTGATATTCTGACCCAACAACAAGAGCAGTCATTATTATCATTTTTTGTTCAAACAGGAACTTCTTTTGCTGAGCATGGAAGTTTTATTTATTTTGCAAACGTTTTGGTGCAGACAGTAAAAAAGGGAAATTACTCTGTAATTAATGCTAGGGGACTTAATTCGAATCTGGTAGGGACTTTTTTTTTTTTTTTTTTTTTTTTTTCTTTTTTTAACACAAAGCTTTATAATAACAAATACAGAACACATTTTAACAATTAGATTTTTTTTTTTTTTTTAAGTGTATCACAAGTGAGTCTTGAAGGCGTTGTGAATCTTGACTGGTTGTTTGTGCAGGGTCGAATCACATGTATGTGTTCGTGAACCCCGCCAAGCCTCAGGCTCCGAACGGCACGCCGGCAGAGATCACCTATGAGTTTGCTCAGAAGGAAATCGCTCAGGCCAAGGGGTTTGCCACAGGGACTGGCGCTGGGCTGACGAAAGGTACTGCCCTGTTTGTTTGTTTGTGTTTCGTTTTTTGTTTGTAGTGAGACATGAGGGAGATGATTTGGGAAAAAAAAAAAAAAGTGTGGTGATGCGCGATGGCAACATGCTCACCCCCAAGGGAGAGCAGCCCAAAGACGTCTGTTGTGACGAAAAGGGATAGAATGCAATGCAATGCATTAAAGTGCAATACGTATTCTGACAAGAGCTGTAATTGATAGAAACCCAAATGAATGATGGAGATGTGTGATGATGACAGATACACTACAGTACAGTAAATACAATGCAGTGCAATGCAAAACCAAACAAAAGAACACAGTACAGTGCAGTACAACACAGTACAATACAATACACTACAGTACAGTATGTACAGTGCAGTACAACACAACACAACACAACCCAACTTCAGGAAAGGGTTGGTGTGTAACTGACATAGAAAACCCCGAGCTGAACGTGTGTCGACGACAGATATGGTACAATACAATACAGTGCAGTACAATACAATACAATTAAACACAACGCAACACAACACAACACAACACAACACAACACAATCAACTTCATGAAAAGGGAGGGTGTGTAAACTGACCAAGAAACCCCCAGCTGAATGTGTGTTGACAACAGACACAATGCAATGCAATACAATACAATGCAATACAATACAATACAATACACAGCTTAGCACAGCACAGCCAGCACAGCACAGCACAACACAGCACAACACAACACAACACAACAGCACAGCACAGCACAGCACAGCACAGCACAGCACAGCACAGCACAGCACAGCACAGCACAGCACAACACAACACAACACAACACAGCACAACTTAGAGAAAAGGGAAGGTTGGTGTAAAGTGACGAAGAGAACCCTCAGTGGATCCTGTGTTGACGACAGAGCAACAAGTGGCCCAGGAGCAGATCCTGGAGATTCTGCCCATGGTGTCGGAAGTCAACGCCATCTCGGAGGAGCTGAACAAGCACAAGTCGTTTGAGGTGGTGCTCATTTCGGCCGCGGCACAGGAGGGCAGCGTAAAACCCCAGGGCACACAGTGAGTTGGTGGAGGTGGTGTTGTCCACTGTTGTTGTTGCTGTTGTTGTGTTGGAGGTTGTGTTGTTGTCGTTATTTTGTGTTTAAAGATGTTTTCTGGGTTGGGTTTTTTGGGGGTGGGTGAATGGGTGGGGTGGTCTTGGAAGTTGTGATGTTGTTTTTGGTTTAATGTTGTTGGGTTTTTTTCTGTTTGTTTTTTTTAAAAGGGGAGTGTTCGTCTGTTTTTTTGTTGTTTTTTCTCACATCTTCATTCTGTCTTTCCGTCTGTGCCCTGAATGTTTTTTTTTCCGTCTCTTCCGCTCTCTCTTTCTGGCTCTGCACTCTCTTGTTGTTAAATGTTGTTGTTTCTTTATTGGTTTGGGTTTTCAATAAGCCTTTGCTGGATAGAATATATTGCGCAGTGTCCTAGCATCAGAATGCAGTTTAGTGTTGTGTGTGGCCAGCTGTCTTATTGCACTGGGAAAGTTGTTAGATTGTTACATGGCGTTGTTATAGTCTGAGTGTAGCCTAGCTTGTTTGATGATGCTGTGTAGCAATCCAGACAGATTGCAGTCTAACATCTTTGATTATTGTATCGTTTTGTAGTATGTACACACATGCATATCTATATATATACGACATTGTGCAGTGGTACATTTATTCACTATAGTCTGGATAATTGTGCTGTGATAAAACTCATTGATTGTAATTTAGATAATTATGTTGTGCCTGTTTTGTTTATTGACTGTAATCTTGTGTGCAAAGTTAGACTTATTATGTATAATTTTTATGTCTTTTTTTATTTCTTCTTTGGTTTGTGTACTGGGCATTTGTCGTAGGCTGAAGGTAGAAAAGACACATTGGATTTTGTGTTTAGATGGGAGAGGTTATCACACACATATAAAAGACACTAAATTAAACCTGTAGGGCATAATGACATGCATAATGTACACAGACTACCCATATACCAGAAGCATTCCATTGTCTTGTTGCACAGCTGGGCACAAGCCATACCTTGGATCTGAACACTGGCATAGATTCTTTCTGTCCGTCTCCTCCTGTCTCTCCCCCCTTCCCCTTCCATCTCTAACACCTGTACCTGTCATCCTTCACCGTTTCTCCTTTTGTTAAAACCTGCTATTGGATTTGTTCAGCTGTGTTTTGCTTCCATCATAATGGAGGTATCTGTTAGGTGCAATCATTTTGTTTTCATTTGTCAAGCCAATGTAAGTCGGTTCTGTATTTTTCAAAGGACAAACTGTTGTTGTTTTTGTGTGCGGTTTTTTTTTTTATTGGGGGACAGGGGGGGGGTGTTGTTGCTTATTTGAAAGTGTTTGTTTTCATTTATCACAATGGTGTTCATAAAAGAATTGGAGAGGGGGGGGGGTGATTTTCTGGAATGATGCACAGTATTTCCAAGTTCTGCCCTCGTAAACACATTTTGTCAATGCATTGTTTTGCACATATGTTGTCATGGAGCAAGGTGCTGCAATCAACAAAGCATATGTTTATTAGTATTATTGCTGTCACTATTTCTTTATCATTATTATTATTAATGTGATCAACATCATTATCATATTATTGTTGTTGTTGTTGTTATTATTTATTATTATTATTTAATATTATCATTATTGTCTTCATTATTATTACAGAATGTAAGAAATAGATGTTGTGGTAAGCTTCTGTCTGTGATATTGTGTTTGAGGTTTTTGCCTGTTGTCAAGTCATGTGACCGGTTTGTGTGTTGGTTGGTTTCAGACACGAAATCTTTATACCAACGTAGGTACAAGTGAGGGTGTGTAGTTGTGCAATACGCATGCAGGTGTTTGACTGTGGGCTGTGTACCCAGCTTGTTGCCACCCATCACAGTCGTGCTTGGCATTGCCTCCTTTATTTATTTTGGGTTGGTGCTGGTTCAGTTAATGTTGAGCTAAAGAATTGTGTATGTATGTACGGATATATAGTGACTGACTCATCGCAACATCTCTCAGACTGTTATAGAATAGAAGTCTGGAATCCGAAGTCTTTTGATGTGTCCTTGTTCACCAACATTCTGGGCCGTGACATGCTGGTATTTACACAGTTTTCTTTTGCCTGAGAAAGGTCTTGTAATCTGAAGATGGATTATGTAATGTGGACATGGATTGTGATATGTACACATCTGGACAACACATATTCCATGTTGACCAAGCAGTTTTCCTCTTCAGGGTCAAGACTGAATCTTGGAAAATTGGTGAACTTGGTTTCACATGTTGAAAGTAACCGACAAATGTATGGTAACACACTCTTTGATGCCAGTGTGAACTGGAGTTGTTTCTTGGAGTTCTTCATGCTCTCAGCAGAGGTCACAGGTTAGTTGAATCTTGGATCTCCTTCGGAACAAGTTGATTGGATCTGCTGTTCCAGACCTGGTCGCATCTTATTGGTGACAGTTTTCCACACGATAGTTTTCAACAGTTCTCCAACAGTTTTCCACACGATAGTTTTCAACAGTTCTCTCCAACAGTTTTCCACACGATAGTTTTCAACAGTTCTCCCCAACAGTTTTCCACACGATAGTTTTCAACAGTTCTCCAACAGTTTTCCACACGATAGTTTTCAACAGTTCTCTCCAACAGTTTTCCACACGATAGTTTTCAACAGTTCTCCCCAACAGTTTTCCACACGATAGTTTTCAACAGTTCTCTCCAACAGTTTTCCACACGATAGTTTTCAACAGTTCTCCAACAGTTTTCCACACAATAGTTTTCAACAGTTCTTCCCAACAGTTTTCCACACGATAGTTTTCAACAGTTCTCTCCAACAGTTTTCCACACGATAGTTTTCAACAGTTCTCCAACAGTTTTCCACACAATAGTTTCCAACAGTTTTCCCCACGATAGTTTTCAACAGTTCTCTCCAACAGTTTTCCACATGATAGTTTTCAACAGTTCTCCCCAACAGTTTTCTACACAATAGTTTTCAACAGTTCTCCAACAGTTTTCCACAGCCTTTCCCTTTCTCTTCACTCCTCCATACTCACAGCTCTCCCCTCCACCCCCCCCCCCCCCCCCCGCCCCCCCCAAACTGCTGTCATCTGTAGACTGGTCATTGTCAGTTGTTGCCATGGCGTTGTTATTTAGAATTTTTGTACCTGCTGTTCACAGATCGGTCCTTGCTTGCCCACACAGCCGTGCCAGAGTTTTAGCTTGCTCCAGAAATTGGGATGTTGTGTCATTGGAATCCTGCAAGTCACAAGAATGGGGGAAGCTTTCTACAAGGTCACATCAGCAGATGATGATGTTCTGTGGAAGGGCGATGGATTATTGGTCCCTAAGAGCATCAGAGTTCAGTATTGAGTAGAATCTACTTTGCTGTGAAAAGACCGAGGACTAATCCAGTATATGTTAACATGGAATATCGGCAGACAACAGACAGGAGGAAATGCATGTTACTGATTTAGAAAGGATGGTATTCTTTTGTCAAAGATTTCATTATAAAGTTGACCTAAAGATCCAGTGACATCAGGTCGAATACAGCAGGGTAGAATGTCTGAGGACTGTGAGCGTATGAGACTAACAGCCTTTGTTTTCAGCGTTATGCTTGTGTCACCCCTTTGAAGCTGTTGTAATCCTTGTCCTCCCCTCCCTGCCTTGACCTGTCCCCTGTATCATTGTCCTTTGCTTCCAGTCATGATGCGGACATGTCTGAAGCTGAACATCTGAGGTATCTGTCATGCTCACAGAGAAAGTCACCTGCAGCATGGCGTTCTAACAATTCCACACATGCATCATTCATTGAGTGTTTGCGTCACTGCTTCTCATTAACCGTACTGGACCTGGGGAATGGTCGCTTTCCTGTCCACCAATCGTCATTCCTGTTGTGTATGCTTATGTGCGTGTGTGTGTGTGTGCATGTGTGTTGCTGTGACTGCAATGGGGTGGGCTGTGCCTCAAACATCCTGTGGTTTGGTTCTGTCTTGAGTGCTGTTGTGTGTATAAGATAAGATAAGATAAGAAGATAAGATAAGACTAACTTTATTATCTCCAACTGGAGAATTTTGGTCAGGTGCATTATCACAACATAGACAAGTAAACAACATGGCGACCATAACTGTAAAAGTCAACAACAGCTTTTACGAATATTACGAAGATACAAATGTAAAAAATATCACATACACCGTTTCATACATACATCCACACACTGCAGGTAATAACTAGTATTCTTAATGTAAAAACAGAAAGAATTAAGAAACATTATTTGAATATAATTATAAACATAGCCTACTATACTGCAAATTGATTATAATAGATAAGATAAGAATAAAGATAAATTGAGGAAAACCGCAACCAGATAATCAGCACACACCCGCACCCACCCACCCCACACACACGGATTACTATATATGCCAGACCTTCAAATCTTCGATTTTTGAAAGTGTTCTTTTTGAGTTGAATGGAGTGGGGGGGGAGGTGAATATGTCACTGTATGAAGAAACGACACAGTATGTTAAATGACCAGTGTGGATGTCCTTATATACTGTATGGATTTCTTTTTCATGCCCCCTACACCCCCGCCTCCCCTGCCGCCACACCCTCCAGCCCCCCCCCCCCCCCCCCCCCCCCCCCCCAGTGTGGTATAGGGTGTGTGTAGCTTTCACACAGTATGGCACTTTGATAGTCACGAAATGAGTGCACGACCACGCGTCACCTAATCAGTGGAGCTCCGATTTGCTGCACCAGTGTGACACACACTAGGCTTCAGACTTCTGCAGTGATTCTGTTGTGTTAATGAGACAAAATTGATCAGTTCAAAAGTAAAACACACACTAGGCTTCAGACTTCTGCAGTGAATCTGTTGTGTTAATGAGACAAAATTGATCAGTACAAAAGTAAAACACACACTAGGCTTCAGACTTCTGCAGTGATTCTGTTGTGTTAATGAGACAAAATTGATCAGTACAAAAGTAAAACACACACTAGGCTTCAGACTTCTGCAGTGAATCTGTTGTCTTAATGAGACAAAATTGATCAGTACAAAAGTAAAACACACACTAGGCTTTAGACTTTATCTGCAGTGAATCTGATGTGTTAGTGTCAAAATAGTGATGATTAAAAAACTAAAAACTCACTAGGCTTCAGATTTTATATGAAATGAATCTGTTGTTTCTAGTTTGTGCAAAAAGAAAGTTATCATTACAAAACTAAAAGTCACCAGGCTTTAAGCTGTGTATGAAATAAATCTGTTGTTTCTAGTTTGTGCAAAAAGAAAGTTATCATTACAAAACTAAAAGTCACCAGGCTTTAAGCTGTGTATGAAATGAATCTGTTGTTTCTAGTTTGTGCAAAAAGAAAGTTATCATTACAAAACTAAAAGTCACCAGGCTTTAGGCTGTGTATGAAATAAATCTGTTGTTTCTAGTTTGTGCAAAAAGAAAGTTATCATTACAAAACTAAAAGTCACCAGGCTTTAAGCTGTGTATGAAATAAATCTGTTGTTTCTAGTTTGTGCAAAAAGAAAGTTATCATTACAAAACTAAAAGTCACCAGGCTTTAAGCTGTGTATGAAATAAATCTGTTGTTTCTAGTTTGTGCAAAAAGAAAGTTATCATTACAAAACTAAAAGTCACCAGGCTTTAAGCTGTGTATGAAATAAATCTGTTGTTTCTAGTTTGTGCAAAAAGAAAGTTATCATTACAAAACTAAAAGTCACCAGGCTTTAAGCTGTGTATGAAATAAATCTGTTGTTTCTAGTTTGTGCAAAAAGAAAGTTATCATTACAAAACTAAAAGTCACCAGGCTTTAAGCTGTGTATGAAATAAATCTGTTGTTTCTAGTTTGTGCAAAAAGAAAGTTATCATTACAAAACTAAAAGTCACCAGGCTTTAAGCTGTGTATGAAATAAATCTGTTGTTTCTAGTTTGTGCAAAAAGAAAGTTATCATTACAAAACTAAAAGTCATCAGGCTTTAAGCTGTGTATGAAATAAATCTGTTGTTTCTAGTTTGTGCAAAAAGAAAGTTATCATTACAAAACTAAAAGTCATCAGGCTTTAAGCTGTGTATGAAATAAATCTGTTGTTTCTAGTTTGTGCAAAAAGAAAGTGATCATTACAAAACTAAAAGTCACCAGGCTTTAAGCTGTGTATGAAATGAATCTGTTGTTTCTAGTTTGTGCAAAAAGAAAGTGATCATTACAAAACTAAAAGTCACCAGGCTTTAAGCTGTGTATGAAATGAATCTGTTGTTTCTAGTTTGTGCAAAAAGAAAGTTATCATTACAAAACTAAAAGTCACCAGGCTTTAGGCTGTGTATGAAATAAATCTGTTGTTTCTAGTTTGTGCAAAAAGAAAGTTATCATTACAAAACTAAAAGTCACCAGGCTTTAAGCTGTGTATGAAATAAATCTGTTGTTTCTAGTTTGTGCAAAAAGAAAGTTATCATTACAAAACTAAAAGTCACCAGGCTTTAAGCTGTGTATGAAATGAATCTGTTGTTTCTAGTTTGTGCAAAAAGAAAGTTATCATTACAAAACTAAAAGTCACCAGGCTTTAAGCTGTGTATGAAATAAATCTGTTGTTTCTAGTTTGTGCAAAAAGAAAGTTATCATTACAAAACTAAAAGTCACCAGGCTTTAAGCTGTGTATGAAATAAATCTGTTGTTTCTAGTTTGTGCAAAAAGAAAGTTATCATTACAAAACTAAAAGTCACCAGGCTTTAAGCTGTGTATGAAATAAATCTGTTGTTTCTAGTTTGTGCAAAAAGAAAGTTATCATTACAAAACTAAAAGTCACCAGGCTTTAAGCTGTGTATGAAATAAATCTGTTGTTTCTAGTTTGTGCAAAAAGAAAGTTATCATTACAAAACTAAAAGTCACCAGGCTTTAAGCTGTGTATGAAATAAATCTGTTGTTTCTAGTTTGTGCAAAAAGAAAGTTATCATTACAAAACTAAAAGTCACCAGGCTTTAAGCTGTGTATGAAATAAATCTGTTGTTTCTAGTTTGTGCAAAAAGAAAGTTATCATTACAAAACTAAAAGTCACCAGGCTTTAAGCTGTGTATGAAATAAATCTGTTGTTTCTAGTTTGTGCAAAAAGAAAGTTATCATTACAAAACTAAAAGTCACCAGGCTTTAAGCTGTGTATGAAATAAATCTGTTGTTTCTAGTTTGTGCAAAAAGAAAGTTATCATTACAAAACTAAAAGTCACCAGGCTTTAAGCTGTGTATGAAATAAATCTGTTGTTTCTAGTTTGTGCAAAAAGAAAGTTATCATTACAAAACTAAAAGTCACCAGGCTTTAAGCTGTGTATGAAATAAATCTGTTGTTTCTAGTTTGTGCAAAAAGAAAGTTATCATTACAAAACTAAAAGTCACCAGGCTTTAAGCTGTGTATGAAATAAATCTGTTGTTTCTAGTTTGTGCAAAAAGAAAGTTATCATTACAAAACTAAAAGTCACCAGGCTTTAGGCTGTGTATGAAATAAATCTGTTGTTTCTAGTTTGTGCAAAAAGAAAGTTATCATTACAAAACTAAAAGTCACCAGGCTTTAAGCTGTGTATGAAATAAATCTGTTGTTTCTAGTTTGTGCAAAAAGAAAGTTATCATTACAAAACTAAAAGTCACCAGGCTTTAAGCTGTGTATGAAATAAATCTGTTGTTTCTAGTTTGTGCAAAAAGAAAGTTATCATTACAAAACTAAAAGTCACCAGGCTTTAAGCTGTGTATGAAATAAATCTGTTGTTTCTAGTTTGTGCAAAAAGAAAGTTATCATTACAAAACTAAAAGTCACCAGGCTTTAAGCTGTGTATGAAATAAATCTGTTGTTTCTAGTTTGTGCAAAAAGAAAGTTATCATTACAAAACTAAAAGTCACCAGGCTTTAGCTGTGTATGAAATAAATCTGTTGTTTCTAGTTTGTGCAAAAAGAAAGTTATCATTACAAAACTAAAAGTCACCAGGCTTTAAGCTGTGTATGAAATAAATCTGTTGTTTCTAGTTTGTGCAAAAAGAAAGTTATCATTACAAAACTAAAAGTCACCAGGCTTTAAGCTGTGTATGAAATAAATCTGTTGTTTCTAGTTTGTGCAAAAAGAAAGTTATCATTACAAAACTAAAAGTCACCAGGCTTTAGGCTGTGTATGAAATAAATCTGTTGTTTCTAGTTTGTGCAAAAAGAAAGTTATCATTACAAAACTAAAAGTCACCAGGCTTTAAGCTGTGTATGAAATAAATCTGTTGTTTCTAGTTTGTGCAAAAAGAAAGTTATCATTACAAAACTAAAAGTCACCAGGCTTTAAGCTGTGTATGAAATAAATCTGTTGTTTCTAGTTTGTGCAAAAAGAAAGTTATCATTACAAAACTAAAAGTCACCAGGCTTTAAGCTGTGTATGAAATAAATCTGTTGTTTCTAGTTTGTGCAAAAAGAAAGTTATCATTACAAAACTAAAAGTCACCAGGCTTTAAGCTGTGTATGAAATAAATCTGTTGTTTCTAGTTTGTGCAAAAAGAAAGTTATCATTAGAAAACTAAAAGTCACCAGGCTTTAAGCTGTGTATGAAATAAATCTGTTGTTTCTAGTTTGTGCAAAAAAAAAGAAAAGAAGAAGTGATCAGTCAAAAGTAAAACTCACGCTAGCCTTTAGACTTAAAGTCTGAGGTGAATCTGTTTTGACTTTTTGTGCACTTAAAGTGATCGCTACAAAACAAAAGCTAAGGTTAAGCTGGCCGTTTTGATTAGACTCACTTTTTAGGAAACCAGAGAGGTTCATGAATGAGTCTTTGATCATTGTGGGAGATTTGTTTAGTGTCCTGTCTTCTCCAGATGTTGACTGTGATTTGACTCTAGGTTGTGGAATAGTTTGATGGGTGGGGTGTGGGGGGTGTGAGGGTCCCACATTCATCTGTTTAACGGTTAATGATAAGGGTCCCACATTCATCTGTTGAACGGTTAATGATAAGGGTCCCACAGCCTTTCATGGCCATTACAGCTGTGGATTCTTCTCTTCTGCGTTCATGGGCTGCAACTCCCACGTTCACTTCTGTGTATACAAGTGGGCTTTTACGTGTATGATCGTTTTTACCCCGCCATGAAGGCAGCCATACTCCACTTTTGGGCGTGTGCATGCTGGGTACGTTCTTGTTTCCATAACCCACCTAACGCTGACATGGATTACAGGATCTTTAACATGCATATTTGATCTTCTGCTTGCATACGCACACAAAAGGTGGTTCAGGCACTATCAGGTCTGCACATAATATTATGTTGACTTGGGAGATCGGAAAATATCTCCACACTTCACCTACCAGGTGCCGTTACCAAGATTTGAACCTGGGATCCGCAGATTGAAAGTCCAACGCTTTAACCACTTGGCTATTGCACCCGTCTAACGCCTGATCAATTCAGCTCCAGTGTTTCTGTACCCCCTTCCAAACCAGTGTTGAAGGTTGTGCTAGAAGCCAGATGATAGAACTGAAATAATATATGGAGCATTTTTGTTGTTGTTTAACCAGTGACATAATGTCAAGTCAGAAAGAAACTATTCAGAACCCCAGTGGGTGAGCACAAGACCCTGTTGTCAGTGAAGTTGTTCTCTGATTGGAAAATGTTGGTGTGAAGTGTTCAGCTGATCGATGATGATTGCTCCTTGTTCTGGATTATTGAGTATAGGTGTTTCATTTTTATACGTTTGTGAAAGACCTATTTTCCAGGATTGTGTTTTTGTGTTCATTTTTTATTTTTTCGTTTTGTTTTGTTTTTAATGATCCCTAAATAGTTGGTGACTCCGAATAAAGTTTTTGTGTGTACAATACCTTGTCTTTCAGTAACTTCCGGAATACAATCAGGTAGTAGAAAAGAACCCAGCTTTACGCTTTTTTGTGTAATCATGTATATCGTACATGTATGTGTGTATTATGGTTCTCCCAGCTTGAAAAATGTGTGTGTGGGTGAAGGATGAGCCATGTATCTCTTTCCTTGTTGTTGTTTTCTTAGATGTGTATTTCATTGCAGCATTCTTGTCGAAATTCTCTGTCTGTCTTTCTCTGACTGGGTCTGTCTTTTGGTCTGTCTGTCTGTCTGTCTTTTGGTCTGTCTGTCTGTCTGTCTATCTGTCTTTTGGTCTGTCTGTCTGTCTGTCTGTCTGTCTGTCTGTCTGTCTGTGTGTCTCTTTCTCCCCTAGCCAACCTTTTTGCTAACAGAATGTTGTGTCCATGATGTTGGTCCATTCCCGGTTTTATTTTGGGTATTTTGTATTTGTTGTATTTGTATTTCTTTTTATCACAACAGATTTCTCTGTGTGAAATTCGGGCTGCTCTCCCCAGGGAGAGCGCATTGCTACACTACAGGGCCACCCATTTTTTTGTATTTTTTCCTGCATGCAGTTTGATTTGTTTTTCCTATCGAAGTGGATTTTTCTACAGAATTTTGCCAGGAACAACCCTTTTGTTGCCGTGGGTTCTTTTAAGTGCGCTAAGTGCATGCTGCACATGGGACCTAGGTTTATCGTCTCATCCGAATGACTAGCGTCCAGACCACCAATCAAGGTCTAGTGGAGGGGGAGAAAATATCAGCGGCTGAGCCGTGATTCGAACCAGCGCGCTCAGATTCTCTCGCTTCCTAGGCGGACGCGTTACCTCTAGGCCATCACTCCACTTGTGTGTCTCAAACGTATGAATGTATGTACCCCCTTTGCAAACAGGCCGCTAGCCTTGCAGTAAAATATTTCAGAGTTCTGATTTCTCTATCCCTCTCTCTCTCTCTGCCTCTGTCAAATTTATCTTTCTCCCCCTCTTTCTTTGCTTCTGCTTGCTCTGTATCCGTCTGTCTGTCTATCTCTCCCAGACTGATGTCTTATGAAGATTAATTAATCAGGATTGAGTCTCTCACTCACTTTCCCAGTCTGGTTTTTCTTTCATGCAGGCAAGTACCCTGCTAATTCGTTTCCGCTGTCTGCAGTCTGTGTATCTTCTCCGCTTTCCGTTTCTCATATTTATGGTAGCAAAACATGGGAGGTACTTAAACCACCGTTTTTCTTTTAACATCAGTGGGCTGCATTAGTGTTATCACGTTTACCAGTAATTCTTTTTACTGCGGAAATTGGGGTAGCAAACATGTGTAATATGTTTTCCAGAAATAAAAAGTTGAATTGAATGGTTACTCAGTCACCTTTCTCTCTCCCTCTCTCTCTCTCTCTCTGTCTCTCTCTCTCTCTCTCTCTCTCTCTCTCTCTCTCTCTCTCTCTCTCTCTCTCTCTCTCTCTCTCTCTCTCTCTCTCTCTCTGTGTATGAAAAAGTAGGAAGACAATAGCAATAGTTTTATTTCACAGTAGACTGGCAGAATCTATCCCTGTGTGTACATATCAGACATTTAAAAAGCCCTTGTTCTGATTTTTAAAAGCCTACTATGGGTTGAGTGTATGAGGGAAAAAAGAGAGAGAGAGAAAAAAAACACACTGGAAATAGGGTGACTAAACATTTTGGGTGAGGAGTGAAAACATTAGAGTGCAGAGAGAGAGAGAGAGAGAGAGAGAGAAAGACCATGCACATGCTCATGCTCTGTGTGTGTGTGTGTGTGTGTGTGTGTGTGTGTGTGTGTGTAGGTGGGGCACATGCAATTTTAATATTATACATAACGTAGGAGAAGACCAAACTGGGTCATGGAAATATGCCTTCTTTTTTTTTCTTTTTTCTTTTTTTGTTGACAGAACTGGGTCATGGACGTGCATTTTTAGTATTGTTTTAGTCAGTGAGGACAGAGCTGGGTCATGGATGTGCATTTTTAGTATTGTTTTAGTCTGTGAGAAGGGAACTGGGTCATGGATGTGCATTTTTAGTATTGTTTTAGTCAGTGAGGACAGAACTGGGTCATGGATGTGCATTTTTAGTATTGTTTTAGTCAGTGAGGACAGAACTGGGTCATGGATGTGTATTTTTAGTATTGTTTTAGTCAGTGAGGACAGAACTGGGTCATGGATGTGTATTTTTAGTATTGTTTTAGTCATTGAGGACAGAACTGGGTCATGGATGTGTATTTTTAGTATTGTTTTAGTCATTGAGGACAGAACTGGGTCATGGATGTGTATTTTTAGTATTGTTTTAGTCAGTGAGGACAACTGGGTCATGGACGTGCATTTTTAGTATTGTTTTAGTCTGTGAGGACAGAGCTGGGTCATGTTTTTTTGAAGAAAAAAAAGGGGAGTGGTTCTTCATTAGCCTGCATGCTTACATTTATTTCTCTCTCTCTCTCTCTCTCTCTCCCTCTCTCTCTCTCTCTCTCTTTCTCTCTCTCTCTCACTCTTTTGTCTTTTCCTCTTTTCTTCTTCTTTCTTTCTTTCTTTCTTTCTTGCTCCTGGTTTGCCTTCTCCTTGCTTTTCTGTCCTCTTGCATGCTCTTTCCGTCCTGAAAGGTGTGCTGGCTTGTTGTATTTCAAGGTGTGTTCCATGCGTCCCCTTCGTCAGGGGCCATGGGCTTTACTGAATAACGATATTAAAAAAAAAAAATGTCCATGTGCCTGTTTCTCTGTAGGTGTCTGCCTGTTGTGCTGTCCATTCTGTCCTCTCTCTCTCTCTCTCTGTCTCGCTCTCTCTCTTTCCCTCTTCATAAGGACCTTGGCCACACCCCTATTTCGGAAGACTTACATTTCTCCCTCTCTCCCCTGGATGTTACCCATAAATGGATCATTTTTTTAGAAGAACATTCAAATGTAATTCAAATTACGCATGTAAATGTTGTAATGTGGTAAAAGATGAAAACCAGTTTATAAACAATTGTGTCCTTTGCAATAACCTGCGGCAAAAACATCTGAACTCTGAAGGTCAATCGTATGTTCACTTGCTGAAGAATGGTTCTGTTTAAAGTATTCGTAAACTCTGCATTTATATATTTAATGCCCTGAAGATACGACAGGAATTCTGTGACAACAATGATGAAAGAATTAATTTACTATGCACAAGAAGCACTTTTGTTCTACAGGTTTAAGTTAGTATGTATTTTACATTTTGTTGTGGCTGAGTGATCACCATATTGTGTACTTTGGACCTCTTTCTAGGAGCCAGAGGCCTGGAGATTAAAGTTTTTGTTCTTGTTCTCTTTCCCTCTTCCCCCCTGCTCTTCCGTTCCATGTGCTTGTTGGTGACTTTCTTCCTTAGTTTGTACCTGCCGGATGTCTTGTCTGCTGTGAGTGGAAACAGGGACAAGTGTTAGTGGGTTCTTTTTAAACCTCTGTCTGTCTGTCTGTCTGTCTGCCTGTCTGTGTCTGTCTGTCTGACTCCTGTGATAGAACCAGTGACCAGGTTTAGTGGATTCTTCTTGGTCCTGTTTCTGTCTGTCTGTCTGTCTGTCTCTGTCTGTCTGTCTGTCTAACGTGTGTCATGGAATCAGAGACAAGGGTTAATGGATTCTACTTAATTCTCTGTCTGTCTGTCTGTCTGTGTCTGTCTGTCTGTGTCTGTCTAACGTATGTAATGGAATCAGAGACAAGGGTTAATGGATTCTACTTACCGGTAATTCTCTGTCTGTGTCTGTCTGTCTGTCTGTCTAAATTAAATGGTAGAATCAGAGACAAGGGTTAGTTGATTCTAATTAATTTTCTCTGTTGGTCAGCATGGATAAATGGTGGATGATGGAATCAGTTATGCACAGACGAGGAAAACATTGTTTGTTTTTACCAGGATGACAACTAAGTGCACTGACTTTTCATTGAACATGGTATATTTTCAAAGAATGTACTGTATGCCAGATTTGTTGTTGCATAGATGTAGCTACTAGCTTGATAAATGTGATTAAGGCAGACACACACATTTTCCATTATATACTAGGGAAGAAAAGTAGGCAGCTTTGATTAACCCAGACATTTTTTTTAATATAATCCAAGGAACAAATAGGAAGAGGCAACAATGTGCATTTTCCTGAAGAAAATAAATGTGTTCTACTGTTTCATAGAAAATGGTATTCTGCATCAGAACTTGGATACAGCAAACATGATGAAAGTGCATGGTTGTTTGTACGCGTATCTGTTTCAATGGTTGGAATAATCGCAGTTGGTTTGTAGCTTGAAGGTGTAGATTAGAATTGTTTTATTTGTGTTGGACTGATGTTATTTCTCTTCATTGTTTGCAGCTTTAAGCCTGAAAGAAAACTTTATGAATTTGTTCCCATTCATGATAGAAGATAGGGGAGTTTGCAACCATAAAGATACTACATATTAACGCCTCATGTGTCATGTAAGGCACTTTGAGCCTGTTGTTTTGTGAGTTTACAGCCAAAAAGTACCACATATCATCACCATACGTTTCAGGTGAGGTGCTTAGAGCCCATTATACGGGAAGTTTGCAGCTAAGTAGTGCATAGGATCACATTACAAGCAGTATGCAGAGCAGCAGAGGTGTGGGTGACCCATGGTGACCCATGGTGCCATGTGTGCCGCTGTGTGACGCTGTGTGCCGCTGTGTGACGCTGTGTGCGGCTGTGTGCAGGGTGATGGTGAAGATGAAGAACCTGCTGAACGGCAACACGTGGCTGTGGGAACGAGGCACCTTCATGACCCGGCGCTACGTCATTCAGGTCAGACACCCGTCATCACCTAGTTTTGCCCTGTAGTTCAAACTGTGGAGTTTGGCCATCACAAAGGATCGCTTGCAGCCCTGAAAAAATAGTAACTGTGGCACCACAGGTCCAGGACTGGGAGTGACCCCTGTCAGGGATAAGGTTTCTGTTTCATATAAAAATGGAACACATTCCCAGGCTCTCACCTTCCGCTACCAGTTCTGATCAATGACAATAACGAAATCATTTACATCTTCCTTTCTTGCACAACAAATATAATCACGAACACATTCTTACCACTGGCCTAATGCTCTCTCATTCAGTTCAATTCCTAACCTACTTCAAAAAGTCAACACCACTCTAGATCTAGACATAACAATAAAAGACAAGCTCAGACGAAGAACTAAAACTTCCATTTTGAATCCTAAGGAGGGAGCCAGCTAAACAAAATAACACAAGGAGGGTTGCTGTTACTCAACAGTCTGGCACTTCAAATTGTAGACACATTCATCCTACTTTCATCCTACAGCATTGTGTCTACAAATGCCATGTTCACATCTTTGCTGCCTGACTCGTCCTCAGAAAGAAAAGATCTGAGCACATCACTCCTCTTTTGCAACATCTCCACTGGCTCCCTGTCTAACACCAAATAAAGTACAAGATCAGCACTCTATGTTTTAGATGCATTCACAAAACTGCCCCTTCCTATCTCTGCGGCTGCCTTCACCCCCTTCCTTGCATGCAGCGACGGCTGACAGCACTTCTGTTCTGACTGTCTGTGTGTGTGAAGACCTCTGTACTGTGGTCTGTAGCCGTGTTGCATGAAGCGTTTAAAAGTCAACCCTGTATCTCTCTGCATGTAATGTTGTTGGGTTTGTTTGGGGTTTTTTTCACCAGAATAAAACCGGCAAAATAATGACTTAACAGAAAATGATGAATTTGTGTGGGGATGTTGTTGTTTTTCCCCACAGGAGCAGAAATGATACAATAATGACATAACTGTAATAATGAATATGGTGTGTGTGTGTGTGTGTGTTACGGACAGTGCTGGAGATATACCAGAAGTTGAAGCAACACAATAATGACATAACAGTAAACTACGAATGTATGTGCATGTATTTGAAGTGACACAGTAACAACATAACAGTAAACAATGAACGTGTGTTTGTGTGTGCTTGCATGTGCATCGTTGTGTTGGATGGTTGCAGGAGATCTGCCAGAAGTTGATGCAACACAATAACAACATAACAGTAAACAGTGAATGTGTGTGTGTGTTTGTGAACGTGCACATGCATGCGTGCGTGATGGACAATTTGCAGGAGATATACCAGAAGTTAATGCAACACAATAACAACACAACAGTAAACAATGAACGTGTGTGTGTGTGTGTGCATGTGTGTGTGTGTATGTGCATGTGTGTGTGTGTGTGTGTGTGTTTGTGAACGTGCGCATTCATGCGTGCGTGATGGACGATTTGCAGGAGATATACCAGAAACTGAAGCAACACAATAACAAACATAACAGTAAACAATGAACATGTGTGTGTGTCTGCGTGTGTGTGTGTGTGTGTGTACATAACAGTAAACTATGATTGTGTGTGCGTGTAATTGAAGTCACACAATAACATCATAACAGTAAACAATGAACGTGGTGTGTGTGTGCATGGTGGCTCGACCTACAGGACATGTACCAGAAGTTGATGCAACACAGTAACAACATGACAGTAAGCTGTGAACGTGTGCGTGTGTGTGTGTGTGTGTGTGTGCATGGTGTTGGACAACCCACAGGACATGTACCAGAAGTTGATGCAACACAATAACATAACAGTAAGATATGAACGTGTGTGTGTGTGTGCGCATGTGTGTGTGCATGCGTGGTCGATGTTTATGTTGCATGTGTATGTGTGCATGGTGGTTGGACGACCTGCAGAAGATAAAACAGAAGTTGAAGTGACACATTAACAACATAACAGTAAACAATAAATGTGCATGCGTGCATGTTGTGGTACAGCCTACAGGAGATATACCAGAAGTTAATGCAACACAATAACAACACAACAGTAAACTATAAACATGTGCATGGCGTTGGACGACCCACAGGAGATGTACCAGAAGTACCTGGATGGGGAGGACGTGTTCAGCTGCCCCAGGGAGGAGGACCCCTTCTGGGAGCCCACAGAGGATGTGCTGATCGGCACGGCCAGTGTCTTCCTGCAGTCCCTGTCCTACGCCCTGGACTTTGACGACAAGCTGGCCATCACCGACTACAAGGGGCTGGAGGAGGGGCAGCTCTTCGTCAACATCACGCCCTGCAACCAGGCCGGAAAGTCCCTGGACGAGGACAGCTTTGTGGATGAGCCCGCGGAGCTGCTGCGTAAACCTTACCACTTCAAGGTGGGTGGGTGACTTAGTGCATAAACCTTACCACTTCAAGGTGGGTGGGTGGGTGACTTAGTGCATAAACCTTACCACTTCAAGGTGGGTGGCTGGCTGGTTGGCTGACTTACTGACTGACTGATGTAATGCATAAACCCTGTCACTTCAAGGTGACTGATCGACTGACTGACTTAGTGCCTGTGACTTTTTCAGTGCACCATATGTACACCGCTCACAGGACCTGGGTTTATCATCATCTTTCATCTGAATGATGAGATGCTCAGTTTGATTTTCCAGTCAGTGTTGGGAGAAAGGGTGAAACCCGGAATGGATCCCAGAACCTCACGGACACTGCACTGGCAGATAAGGGTCTTGACTATTCTGCCATCCAGTTCTAATAATAATAATAATAATGGACATTTGTTGAGCACTTTCCTCCCTTAACTCACTCAGTACGGCCAGTCCTCTCTTCTCCTCTACACAGACCCCTCAGATGTCCAGTGGCTTTCTGAATGACCCAACCTTTAGCTTCCGTCGTCAGAATTGTGGTATTCTTTGTCAACATTTACCTCTTCAGTATAAGGGCCTTCCGTTTGCAATATTTTGATGATGGTAATTGGGGTGAAACGCTGTTAACGTCGATTCTTTCGCCGTTCATATGGAGAGAGTTAAAGAGAGCTCAAAATGCTTTACAATAACATCAGACACACACACGCAATAACTCACAAAAGAAAGAAGAAGAAAAATAATGATTTAGCGCACAATAATATAAAACAGATTCAGAGACTACGCATATCACATAATTACACATACACACATAAGTTCTGCTTATTTTGAAGTCATAATGTGTATGCATGTCATTAAACACAAACCCAAAACGGTTCAGCAACAAAAGAACAACAAACAAACAAACAAACAGAAAGGGAAAGTGGATATGTGAACACAAGTTTGGTTTACACAAACAACAAACTTCACAGTCCCAGCCAAACAACTCTTCTGTTTCTTTTGCTTTTCCCAAACACAAGTATCAGTTAGCACCGGCAATCACAAGCCAGTGAACGCACGAAGTTGCCACCACTGAAAACAACACTCACTTGAATTGGAACACACCAAAAAACGTGAGACAGTGAACGTACCGTGTCACTGCCTCTGATCACAACACTCATTTAAATCCAACACACACATCAAGAAACATGAGCCAGTGAACACACCATATCGCCACCACCACTGCAGGGTCAGACTCATTATTATTTCCCTTGAACTGTCTGTTTGACACTAGGTGGCGGTGCGGCAGGCAGATATCCACAAGGCACGCTTTTCCAAGGGTGTGATGGTGAAGTATAAGGTGCGTGTCTGTCTGTCTTTAATTCAACGCTTTTTCACTTTTAAGTGATATCAGATATGTGACGGGTGAGTGTGTATGTGCATGTGTATGAGTTTGTACATGCATGTGTGTGTGTGTGTGTATAAAGAAAACAGGGAACGTACAAAAGAAAGAATTGATCAGAACGGTGCAGTCAGTATCTTGTAAATACCAAATTATAATACCAGTTGACAAATTGAGAAGAAAATCAGTGCAATAATACCTGTAGCTTGAGTCACACTGCAGTAACACTTAACAATTATGTAGCAGGGAACCAGCAATTCAGTGTGTGTGTGTGTGTATGTGTGTAGACATTCATGTGCATCTATATATATGTGTATGTGCATGTATGTATGTGTGTGCTCATGTACGTTTGTGTGTGTGTGTGTGAAATTGAGAGAGGTAAAGAGACTGGTGTAGACAACTCAATACGAGTCAATGTTTACACTGTAAATAGCCATACTGGTGTAGACAACTCAATACGTGTCAATGTTTACACTGTAAATAGCCAGACTGGTGTAGACAACTCAATACGTGTCAATGTTGACACTGTAAATAGCCAGACTGGTGTAAACAACTCAATACGTGTCAATGTTTACACTGTAAATAGCCAGACTGGTGTAAACAACTCAATACGTGTCAATGTTTACACTGTAAATAGCCAGACTGGTGTAGACAACTCAATATGTGTCAGTGTTTACACTGTAAATAGCCAGACTGGTGTAGACAACTCAATACGTGTCAATGTTTACACTGTAAATAGCCAGACTGGTGTAGACAACTCAATACGTGTCAGTGTTTACACTGTAAATAGCCAGACTGGTGTAGACAACTCAATACGTGTCAGTGTTTACACTGTAAATAGCCAGACTGGTGTAGACAACTCAATACGTGTCAATGTTTACACTGTAAATAGCCAGACTGGTGTAGACAACTCAATACGTGTCAATGTTGACACTGTAAATAGCCAGACTGGTGTAAACAACTCAATACGTGTCAATGTTTACACTGTAAATAGCCAGACTGGTGTAAACAACTCAATACGTGTCAATGTTTACACTGTAAATAGCCAGACTGGTGTGGACAACTCAATACGTGTCAATGTTTACACTGTAAATAGCCAGACTGGTGTAAACACCTCAATACGTGTCAATGTTTACACTGTAAATAGCCAGACTGGTGTAGACAACTCAATATGTGTCAATGTTTACACTGTAAATAGCCAGACTGGTGTAGACAACTCAATACGTGTCAATGTTGACACTGTAAATAGCCAGACTGGTGTAGACAACTCAATACGAATCAATGTTTACACTGTAAATAGCCCGACTGGTGTAGACAACTCAATACATGTCAGTGTTTACACTGTAAATAGCCAGACTGGTGTAGACAACTCAATATGTGTCAATGTTGACACTGTAAATAGCCATACTGGTGTAGGCATCTCAATACGTGTCAATGTTGACACTAAATAGCCAGACTATGAAGAGAAGCAGAGCAATGAGAGAACGAAAGACATTGGTAGAAACACAGAAACAGGGCTGAACCACACAGCACACATCACTTTCACTCACACACACACACACACACACACACACACGAAAAACCGAACTAACAAAACAAACAAAAAAACAAGCCCCGAATCAATCAGAAGGCCTGATAACCACCTGTGTGGTCCTCCTGGGAAAAAAACAAAAAGGTGCCCATTGTGGAGGACAAGGAGTACACGGAGACCAAGATGGTCGCGGGGACGCTGTCGCCCGTCTTCAACCACTCACGCATCATCGGCATCGACAAGATCAAGCAGGTGCACCTGGACTACTTCGACCAGGGCTGCATCACCTTCTGCGTGTACGGCAAGCAGGAGGACATGGATGGCGACCCCAAGCTGGCCAAGCTCACCACCAAGGTACTTACTGACTGTCAGATAAGTCCACCAGCGCTGTAGCCAAGTGGTTAGAGCCTTGGACTTTGAATCTGAGGGTCCCAGGTTCCAATCTCAGTAATGGCACCTGGTGGGGTAAAGGGTGGAGATTTTTTCCGATCTCCCAGGTCAATATTATGTGCAGACCTGCTAGTGCCTGAATCTCTTTCGTGTGTGTATGCAAGCAGAAGATCAAATATGCACGGTAAAGATCCTGTAATCCATGTCTGTTCTGTGGGTTATGGAAACAAGAACATACCCAGCATTACACCCCCGAAAGCAGAGTATGGGTGCCTACATGGTGGGGTAAAAATGGTCATATATGTAAAAGCCTAGTCATATACATATGAGCAAACGTGGGAGTTGCAACCCACGAAGGAAAAAGAAGCAGCCAGCACACAGGTAGATGAAAGGTACATTGGAACAGACCCAGACACTTCCTCAAAAAGGAAGCACCGGGCTTGTCCTTATGCCGCTCATTTGGCATGTACACACAGCAGGCAATAACAGAAGAAATGTGCAAACACAAATTAGCTTTTATTCACGACTGGCACATTCTTTTATTCCTGAATAAGCTACACAGAATATACAGACAATACAGAACACACACATGGTTGTCTTAGTTTCAGTTTCTCAAGGGGTTGTCACTACGTCTAAAGTCAGTGTGTGTTTTAGTTTTGTAACGATCACTTTTTTTTCTATTTTTTTGCACTAACTAGAAACAACAGATTCATTTCATATAAAGTCTAAAGCCTTTTGAGTTTGAGTTTTGTAATGATCCCTTTTTTTTTCTTTTTTTTTTTTTTGCACTAACTTCAGTTCCAGTTTCAGTTTCTCAAGGAGGCGTCACTGCATTTGGACAGATCCATATGTGCTACACCACATCTGCCAGGTAGATGCCTGAGAGCAGCATGACCCAACGTGCATATATCAACTTGTGTACCTATGTGCTAGCTGCTTCTTTTTCCTGGGTTCCAGCACGGAACATAATCCGGCGGTTGACACTTTAAAGCGCGTTGGGTTACGCTGCTGGTCAGGCATCTGCTTGGCAGATGTGGTGTAGCATATATGGATTTGTCCAAACGCAGTGACGCCTCCTTGAGCTACTGAAACTGAAACGTACCTATCAGAATGGATGATTTCTTTTACAGAATTTTGCCAGAGGACAACACTTTAATTGCCATGGGTTCTTTTTCAGTGCGCCAAGTGCGTGTGCTGCACACAGGACCTTGGTTTATCGTCTCATCTGAAAGACTAAATGCTCAGTTTGATTTTCCAGTCAAACTTGGGAAAAGGGCAAGAGCGGGATTCAAACCCACACCCTCAAGGACACTGTGTTGGCAGTTAAACGTCTTATCCATTCTGCCACCTTCAGGATTCAAACCCACACCCTCAAGGACACTGTGTTGGCAGTTAAACGTCTTATCCATTCTGCCACCTTCAGGATTCAAACCCACACCCTCACAGACACTGTGTTGGCAGTTAAACGTCTTATCCATTCTGCCACCTTCAGGATTCAAACCCACACCCTCAAGGACACTGTGTTGGCAGTTAAACGTCTTATCCATTCTGCCACCTTCAGGATTCAAACCCACACCCTCAAGGACACTGTGTTGGCAGTTAAGCGTCTTATCCATTCTGCCACCTTCAGGATTCAAACCCACACCCTCACAGACACTGTGTTGGCAGTTAAACGTCTTATCCATTCTGCCACCTTCAGGATTCAAACCCACACCCTCAAGGACACTGTGTTGGCAGTTAAACGTCATCCATTCTGCCACCTTCAGGATTCAAACCCACACCCTCAAGGACACTGTGTTGGCAGTTAAGCGTCATCCATTCTGCCACCTTCAGGATTCAAACCCACACCCTCAAGGACACTGTGTTGGCAGTTAAGCGTCATCCATTCTGCCACCTTGCACCCTTAACTCATCTGGATGAATAGTTTTCTCCCTTGCTTTCCCCTGCAGACATCTCATTTGTTAAGGTTAGGAAAAAAAAATCACAAAAAATACAAAACACATAGTAACTGAATGAAACTCCCTGTACTCGACCCACTGACCCCTCTTCTGATGTCATGTGTACACCTGCCCCCCTCCCTCTCTTCACAGCCCCCAGAAGATGAGTCACTGTCAGTACCATTTTGCTGGTTGCTTTCTTCACTGCAGATACTTTATTCAAGATACATTGTGTAGAATACAATAAGAGTAACTTTATTATCTCATGACGCAAAACTGCTTCAGGTGCAGTAATACAAAAAAGACAACTTAAATACACACACACACACACACACACACACACAACTTTACCAATGTGCACGCACTCGCACACAGAACAATGCCACCCTGGTTTGTGAACCACACCCACACCCACACCCCCCCTCACCCCTCCTTCCATCTGTCCCACCAGGAGCTGCGTCAGATGGAGCAGATCGGCACAGCAGCGGAGAACGGCCGCCGGAACACCATCTTTGCCCAGGAACCCCTGCTCCCCGACCAATCACAGCTCAAGACAGAGATCGTTCTCATCCAGCGCAAATACGAGCGACTCTTGCAGAAGGAGCGACGTATGATCGTGAGTGCACGCAGCGGCAGGCTGTTAGGAATCTCCGTTCTTCAGCCTGGTTCTTTCTTTTATTTTACTTAGCGTCTTTTCCACTTTGAGTGTTATTAGACATGTGTGTGTGTGATCGTGAGTGCACGCAGCGGCAGGCTGTTAGGAATCTCCGTTCTTCAGCCTGGTTCTTTCTTTTATTTTACTTAGCGTCTTTTTCACTTTGAGTGTTATTAGACATGTGTGTGTGTGATCGTGAGTGCACGCAGCGGCAGGCTGTTAGGAATCTCCGTTCTTCAGCCTGGTTCTTTCTTTTATTTTACTTAGCGTCTTTTCCACTTTGAGTCTTATTAGACGTGTGTGTGTGATCGTGAGTGCACGCAGCGGCAGGCTGTTAGGAATCTCCGTTCTTCAGCCTGGTTCTTTCTTTTATTTTACTTAGCGTCTTTTCCACTTTGAGTGTTATTAGACATGTGTGTGTGTGATCGTGAGTGCACGCAGCGGCAGGCTGTTAGGAATCTCCGTTCTTCAACCTGGTTCTTTCTTTTATTTTACTTAGCGTCTTTTTCACTTTGAGTCTTATTAGACCTGTGTGTGTGTGATCGTGAGTGCACGCAGCGGCAGGCTGTTAGGAATCTCCGTTCTTCAGCCTGGTTCTTTCTTTTATTTTACTTAGCGTCTTTTCCACTTTGAGTCTTATTAGACGTGTCTTGTGTGTGTGTGTGTGTGTGTGTTTGTGATTGTTCATACCTGCCATGTGTAGTGTTGTCTTGTATATATGTGTGTTGCTTTTTCATGTGCAAAGGTATGTTATATGTTATCATGCACTATTGTATATGTGTTGTTTCATGTCATGCGCTAACTTTAGAGCCCATTACATGGGGAGTTTGCGCCTTATAAGTACTGTCTATTATTATTATTATTATTATTATTATTATTGTTGTTATTGTTGTTGTTGTCGTTTTAATCACACACAAAAGATATGATAAACTAGAACAATAGATTCAACAGTTTGTAAGTATCTGTGAAACAGCAATTAACAACACAAACGAAAATAAAGATAGATTCTTCTCCTGGAGAATTTTTGCCATGGTGACAGCTGTGATTCTGCAGTGTATACTTTTATTTCAAGGTTGATGGGGTTTTTTTTTGTTTGTTTGGTTTTTCTCTGTTTTGGGGGGTGGGGTGGGTGGTTGGGGGTGAGGGGGGCTGGGATATTTTCATCCTTGTTGAATTATAGCCTGGTGCTCAAGGTTTCATTGATATGGTACTTTTCGTTGTGTTGGTTTCCACTAATTGGGATTTGTCTTTTTTTTCTTCTTCTTTTTGTGTTGTTGTTGTTTTGTTTGGGTTTTTTCTCTTCTTTTTTGGTTTTGGTTTTGAAAAATGGTGGTTTTGGTTTATACCACTAGCTGACAAGGTTATCATTTTTAAGAATTAACATCTGTGGTGAGTTGTGAACAGTCTCATTTACTTACTGTTTGCTAACTAGGAAAGATACTGGATGTTAGATCTAGATATTTCTGCGCCCATTTTAAGACACCTTTTTCTTGAGGATCTGTTAGGAAAGATTTTATTGTCATTTCATTTTATGTTGTTGTTTTTTTTCATACAGTATGGTTGGTTAGTGATGGAATTACATATGTGTTTTTGATAATAATGACATCTGATAATAATGATGATCATAATAATAATAATAGTAAGACTGATGATGATCATGGTAATGGTAATAATAATGATAATAATGTATCTGAGATGCATATTTTTTTCCTTATTTTTGTCAATGCATATTTAGATAGTACAGAATCTTATTTTTAATTTTATAGCACCATTGAAGGTATGGAAGTCTTTTTGGTTTTTATTTCAACCAGTTTAGAACAAGACTCTTTCTAAATGATAACAGTAGTGACAGAGTAAAACGATAATTTGATGATAACAAGACTCTTTCTAAATGATAACAGTAGTGACAGAGTAAAACCATAATTTGATGATAATGTGGGAGACTGTACATCATTAGTTAACAATAGTAACAATGAAAATGATATCAGTCGCACATTAAGATACGTCTGAGCTGACAACTAGATGCCAACTTTTCCCACCCAGGATTTTTTTTTCTCGTTGTGAACAGCAACTGTGCGACGAGTGGTCCAAGAGTAATGTCTGAGACTGTGCATCATTAGTGTAGCAGTAGTGATAATAATGAGAATTATATGAGCTGCACCTGAAGATACATCAGAACTGACAGATGCCGACTTTTGACCTGTTTCCCATGAACAGCAACTGTGCGACGATTGGTCCAAGAAGGCGCCGGAAGAGCAGCAGTTCGCTCCCTTTTTCCGCGCCGTGTCTGCGGTGGCCAACAGCACGGGCACTCGCCTCAAAACTCGGGTGCAGCTTCTGAACCAGGTAAGGTGGGGGTGGTGAGGGTGGTGTGTTGTTGGTGGTTTTGTTTGGGTTTTTTTCTCCTGTCCTGAGCTGTTTGGAGGGCTTTACAGGGCTGTGTGTGAGAGGTGTGGAGTGGTGTGTGTGTGTTTTTCCCCTTTGCCGTTCCTCTTTGCTGTCTTTACCTCACGTCATGTGGCAGCTGTGAGTTATGGTGGGGAGGTGGGGGGGGGGGGGGGGGCAGGGGGTGTTGTTTGTTGGTTTGTTGGGGGTTTTTTTTGTTTTTTTTTTCTTTTTACAGGAGATTGTTTTAAAGACATGATGACATGATATATTTAGTCTGAAGGTCGTTGGGTTGTTGTTGTTATTTTTAAGATATATATGTTTGGAAATATATTTAGAATATATATATATATATAGTCTGTGTGTGTGTGTGTGTGTGCATGAAGTACAAAGGAAAATGGTGATTGTATGTGCCCACACACACTATATATATATGTATATATGATGATATAAGTATCCATATCATATATATATATATATATATATATATATATATGTGTGTGTGTGTGTGTGTGTGAAGTGCAAAGGAAAAATGGTGATTGTATGTGCATAATTTTTATGTGCACATATGGGAGGGTGTGTGTGTTTGCATGCGTTACATTATCAGGTGATGAGTTTCTATATATTTGATCAACTATTCAGATGTCTGTATTTTGGCACCTTTGTTTCATTTTCTTCTTGTCAGTCATTTTATTTGTAACAGTTGTAATGCATACTGTTAGAAGTATGTATACTGAAGTACCTATACTGCATTTTCTTTTTTTTCGCTGTCGATGATGAAGTATATAGAGCCACTTAAAGCGTCGATAGTTAGTGCCTATGTTCCGTGTATGTATGTGTCGGTTATTTCACTGTGATAAGTTGGAAAGCACTTTGCAGGACAAAGCCTTGCCTCAGGTTTACTTGACTCCCCCTCGAAGGGTATGGATAGATGTGGCATGTGTGTCTAGCGACCAGACATACATTAAAAAAAAAAAAAACTTTTGTAGACATCATAATTTGTGTGACAGTAATCATGTGGTGTATGTAGAGACAGCTGACCTACATGTGTTGAAATGATTGTGTTGAGAAATATAAAGTACATGGGTTTGTGTGGTAGAAGAGTGAATTTGTTGTGGGGGTCCAGTAACTGACAGCGTTTCCTTCTTTTGTGGTTGTTTTCAACTAACATGTGAGGTGCATGCCCCTACACACAGTCCGAAAGATGCCCAGGGAAAGTGCAAGTAAATTTCCACGCACACAATGAAGAGAGATGCTGATATATATCATTTTACAGGATAGAGTGCTAATGCATGGAAGGCAAGACAATGGTTGTGCATGTGTTTTACGTTGGTGTGTTGTTTCTGTTTATATGCCTGTAGTTGAATAAAGGCATATTGGTCTTATGTTTGTGCATGTGTGCATACACTTGTACATCTTCACGTACTTCTGCATGCTATTGAACTTTTACATAGGTTTGCACTGGCACACTTATTTGTGAATCAACATTTTGCAAATATAATATGATTTTTTGGTTTGACATTTTTGGGTTGTTTTTTTTGTTGTTGTTGTTGTTTTTTGCATTAAAATCTTTTGTGTAACATCTTTCTACAACCTTACTTTGTGTAGACATATGAAAGACACTTGTGACTGCACTGAACAACAGTTTAAATGTTTCAGATCTAAGTCACTCACATGAATAGCTTCCCTTCTTGCCTGTTTTGTCTGGGCATGACATCTAGAAGTGGTCAATGACCAGAATATTTCCCCATATGATAGGCATTGTATCTTATGACATGTAGAAGTGGTCAATGACCAGAATATTTCCCCATATGATAGGCATTGTATCTTATGACATATATGACATATAGAACTGGTCAGTGACCAGAATATTTCCCCACATGATAGGCATTGTATCTTATGACATGTAGAACTGGTCAATGACCAGAATATTTCCCCATATGATAGGCATTGTATCTTATGACATGTAGAAGTGGTCAATGACCAGAATATTTCCCCATATGATCGGCATTGTATCTTATGACATGTAGAAGTGGTCAATGACCAGAATATTTCCCCACATGATAGGCATTGTATCTTATGACATGTAGAAGTGGTCAATGACCAGAATATTTCCCCACATGATCGGCATTGTATCTTATGACATGTAGAACTGGTCAATGACCAGAATATTTCCCCACATGATAGGCATTGTATCTTATGACATGTAGAAGTGGTCAGTGACCAGAATATTTCCCCACATGATAGGCATTGTATCTTATGACATGTAGAAGTGGTCAATGACCAGAATATTTCCCCACATGATAGGCATTGTATCTTATGACATGTAGAAGTGGTCAATGACCAGAATATTTCCCCACATGATAGGCATTGTATCTTATGATATGTAGAAGTGGTCAATGACCAGAATATTTCCCCACATGATAGGCATTGTATCTTATGACATGTAGAAGTGGTCAATGACCAGAATATTTCCCCACATGATAGGCATTGTATCTTATGACATGTAGAAGTGGTCAATGACCAGAATATTTCCCCACATGATAGGCATTGTATCTTATGACATGTAGAACTGGTCAATGACCAGAATATTTCCCCACATGATAGGCATTGTATCTTATGACATGTAGAAGTGGTCAATGACCAGAATATTTCCCCATATGATCGGCATTGTATCTTATGACATGTAGAAGTGGTCAATGACCAGAATATTTCCCCACATGATAGGCATTGTATCTTGTGACATGTAGAAGTGGTCAATGACCAGAATATTTCCCCACATGATAGGCATTGTATCTTATGACATCTAGAAGTGGTCAATGACCAGAATATTTCCCCACATGATAGGCATTGTATCTTATGACATATATGACATATAGAACTGGTCAGTGACCAGAATATTTCCCCACATGATAGGCATTGTATCTTATGACATGTAGAAGTGGTCAATGACCAGAATATTTCCCCATATGATAGGCATTGTATCTTATGACATATATGACATATAGAACTGGTCAGTGACCAGAATATTTCCCCACATGATAGGCATTGTATCTTATGACATGTAGAACTGGTCAATGACCAGAATATTTCCCCATATGACAGGCATTGTATCTTATGACATGTAGAAGTGGTCAATGACCAGAATATTTCCCCACATGATAGGCATTGTATCTTATGACATGTAGAAGTGGTCAATGACCAGAATATTTCCCCACATGATAGGCATTGTATCTTATGACATGTAGAAGTGGTCAATGACCAGAATATTTCCCCATATGACAGGCATTGTATCTTATGACATGTGGAAGTGGTCAATGACCAGAATATTTCCCCATATGATCGGCATTGTATCTTATGACATGTAGAAGTGGTCAATGACCAGAATATTTCCCCACATGATAGGCATTGTATCTTATGACATGTAGAAGTGGTCAATGACCAGAATATTTCCCCACATGATCAGCATTGTATCTTATGACATGTAGAAGTGGTCAATGACCAGAATATTTCCCCACATGATAGGCATTGTATCTTATGACATGTAGAAGTGGTCAATGACCAGAATATTTCCCCACATGATAGGCATTGTATCTTATGACATGTAGAAGTGGTCAATGACCAGAATATTTCCCCACATGATAGGCATTGTATCTTATGACATGTAGAAGTGGTCAATGACCAGAATATTTCCCCACATGATAGGCATTGTATCTTATGACATGTAGAAGTGGTCAATGACCAGAATATTTCCCCACATGATAGGCATTGTATCTTATGACATGTAGAAGTGGTCAATGACCAGAATATTTCCCCACATGATAGGCATTGTATCTTATGACATGTAGAAGTGGTCAATGACCAGAATATTTCCCCATATGATCAGCATTGTATCTTATGACATCTAGAAGTGGTCAATGACCAGAATATTTCCCCACATGATAGGCATTGTATCTTATGACATGTAGAAGTGGTCAATGACCAGAATATTTCCCCACATGATAGGCATTGTATCTTATGACATGTAGAAGTGGTCAATGACCAGAATATTTCCCCACATGATAGGCATTGTATCTTATGACATGTAGAAGTGGTCAATGACCAGAATATTTCCCCATATGATCGGCATTGTATCTTATGACATGTAGAAGTGGTCAATGACCAGAATATTTCCCTATATGACAGGCATTGTATCTTATGACATGTAGAAGTGGTCAATGACCAGAATATTTCCCCATATGATCGGCATTGTATCTTATGACATATAGAAGTGGTCAATGACCAGAATATTTCCCCATATGACAGGCATTGTATCTTATGACATGTAGAAGTGGTCAATGACCAGAATATTTCCCCATATGATCGGCATTGTATCTTATGACATGTAGAAGTGGTCAATGACCAGAATATTTCCCCACATGATAGGCATTGTATCTTATGACATGTAGAAGTGGTCAATGACCAGAATATTTCCCCACATGATAGGCATTGTATCTTATGACATGTAGAAGTGGTCAATGACCAGAATATTTCCCCACATGATAGGCATTGTATCTTATGACATGTAGAAGTGGTCAATGACCAGAATATTTCCCCATATGATCAGCATTGTATCTTATGACATCTAGAAGTGGTCAATGACCAGAATATTTCCCCACATGATAGGCATTGTATCTTATGACATGTAGAAGTGGTCAATGACCAGAATATTTCCCCACATGATAGGCATTGTATCTTATGACATGTAGAAGTGGTCAATGACCAGAATATTTCCCCACATGATAGGCATTGTATCTTATGACATGTAGAAGTGGTCAATGACCAGAATATTTCCCCACATGATCGGCATTGTATCTTATGACATGTAGAAGTGGTCAATGACCAGAATATTTCCCCATATGATCAGCATTGTATCTTATGACATCTAGAAGTGGTCAATGACCAGAATATTTCCCCACATGATAGGCATTGTATCTTATGACATGTAGAAGTGGTCAATGACCAGAATATTTCCCCATATGATAGGCATTGTATCTTATGACATGTAGAAGTGGTCAATGACCAGAATATTTCCCCACATGATAGGCATTGTATCTTATGACATGTAGAAGTGGTCAATGACCAGAATATTTCCCCATATGATAGGCATTGTATCTTATGACATCTAGAAGTGGTCAATGACCAGAATATTTCCCCATATGATCGGCATTGTATCTTATGACATATATGACATATAGAACTGGTCAGTGACCAGAATATTTCCCCACATGATAGGCATTGTATCTTATGACATGTAGAAGTGGTCAATGACCAGAATATTTCCCCACATGATAGGCATTGTATCTTATGACATCTAGAAGTGGTCAATGACCAGAATATTTCCCCACATGATAGGCATTGTATCTTATGACATGTAGAAGTGGTCAATGACCAGAATATTTCCCCACATGATAGGCATTGTATCTTATGACATCTAGAAGTGGTCAATGACCAGAATATTTCCCCACATGATAGGCATTGTATCTTATGACATGTAGAAGTGGTCAATGACCAGAATATTTCCCCACATGATAGGCATTGTATCTTATGACATGTAGAAGTGGTCAATGACCAGAATATTTCCCCACATGATAGGCATTGTATCTTATGACATGTAGAAGTGGTCAATGACCAGAATATTTCCCCATATGATCGGCATTGTATCTTATGACATGTAGAAGTGGTCAATGACCAGAATAGTTCCCCATATGATAGGCATTGTATCTTATGACATGTAGAAGTGGTCAATGACCAGAATATTTCCCCACATGATAGGCATTGTATCTTATGAATTTCTCTCCCTGCCACCATTCCTTACTCTTTAGAAGAGTTGTCTTGAGAATGGCCATGAAGTGAATACAGCTGGAATCTTTATTCAGTGTGAATGTATGCGTTTGTGCGAGTGATAATGCAAATCAGATTTACGTCACAGTTTTAGCAGCTTCTGTTATGTTGAATATGGTATTAGGAACATGGAATTACCTATTACAGAACTGAAGCCAATGATTTGATTATCATTATTAACTAAAGCCAATGATTTGATTTATATTTATTAACAGTGTACAATTATTAGCTTGGGGGGTGTCAAGTGGTAACTTGACAAGTGTTTCAAACATTTTCCAGGCCTTAGCCCTGCAGAAGGACTCGCGCTCAGAAGTGAGACAGACTCTATGGATAACCTGCTGTGCTGTATAACGCTGTTCCTCCGACTAGTTTCCTTCTGCGTAACAATCTAGTCGTTATTAACCCTCCCAGTTTGCTGGATGATTCGTCATTTCCACTGGTTTCTGGTTTTAAGATTTCTTGTGGCTGTGTCACCGCCCTGGAGGCCCAAACAGAGGTCGTCGTTTCTGCACGCAGTGGAAGCTAAACCATTAACAAAATGTATCTTGTAAGATCTGATTTGAAAACTAGTGTAGAAAAAATCTATGATTTTTTTTTTCGGCACCACGCAGATTTTTTTTTTTTTTGTTCTCGTTTATCGTCAATGTACATTGAAGTAGCATAGAATCTTACTTGTAAAATAATAAGCTATACTGAAGGTATGGAAGTTGTATTTGATTTTAACCATTTAGAACCAATAACAGTTTATATACTTGAAGACTCCATCACCATTGTTTTCCTTGTCTTGGCATTCAGTCTCACCTCCAGACATTCGTCTCACAAACTGAAGGCTGCAGTGGCTGAATGGTTAACTCACTCAGTACGGCCAGTCCTCTCTTCTCCTCTACACAGACCCCTCGGATGTCCAGTGGGTGTCTGAACGACCCAACCTTTAGCTTCCGTCGTCAGAATTGTGGTTTTCTTTGCCAACATTCACCTCTTCAGTATAAGAGCCTTCCGCTTGCAATATTTTGATGATGGTAATTGGGGTGAAACGCTGTTAACGTCGTCTGTTTCGCCGTTCGTATGGAGAGAGTTAAAGCACTGGTTGCTCCCCCAAGTTTCCTGAGTTTGATCCACAGCCGTGTGAATAAGCATGCAGAATATCAAACATGCATGTTAAAGATCCTGTCATCCATGCCGTTGTGGCAGCGTGAACATTCCCAGCATGCATCAGCCATGACAGAGGATGTTGGTTGTGTAATGTAAAGAAAGAAGAAAAATCAAATGTTGCCTGTATCTGAATATTACACTGTCAGACCATCGGAGTAAATAAACTGTTTGGAAGAGACTGGAAATATTTTCAACCACAACAAAAAAATATGACAGAGGATTCTGCAGATTCTGGCCTGTAGAGTGGAGGAATCAGAATGTGAACAAGTCCAGAGGTCACTCAGCATTGTTTTCCAGGTCCCCCATAAGGGAGAGGGTGGTGTGTACACACATGGCTTGAGGAATTTGGCAGCATTTGTTTCTTTCCCTGGGAAGACTCTTCAAGTATTTCTTTAAACCATATCTTTGGTTTCTTCATCCATTTTTTCTTAACCGAGTTAACCCACTCCTAAACTTCTCACATATATTTCATGACAGTATTTTACTTCTTTTTTTTTCCTTCTTGTATTTTTTTCAACTATCTGCTTGATACATGGATTTTTGGTTGTTGTTTAGATGAGATTTCTCCTTAGTTCCCTCTAGTTTGCTTCCCAGTCTTAGACTTACTGCCGCTAACATGGGTTGGGCCATGGGAGTTTGTATGTGAAGTTGGTGACAGTGGACAGCAAGTCTGATCTGAGAGTCTTGTGTTGGGCCAGGGGAGTTTGTATGTGAAGTGGGTCACAGTGGACAGCAAGTCTGATCTGAGAGTCTTGTGTTGGGCCAGGGGAGTTTGTATGTGAAGTGGGTCACAGTGGACAGCAAGTCTGATCTGTGAGTCTTGTGTTGGACCAGGGGAGTTTGTATGTGAAGTTGGTCACAGTGGACAGCAAGTCTGATCTGTGAGTCTTGTGTTGGACCAGGGGAGTTTGTATGTGAAGTTGGTCACAGTGGACAGCAAGTCTGATCTGTGAGTCTTGTGTTGGGCCAGGGGAGTTTGTATGTGAAGTTGGTCACAGTGGACAGCAAGTCTGATCTGTGAGTCTTGTGTTGGGCCATGGGAGTTTGTATGTGAAGTGGGTCACAGTGGACAGCAAGTCTGATCTGAGAGTCTTGTGTTGGGCCATGGGAGTTTGTATGTGAAGTGGGTCACAGTGGACAGCAAGTCTGATCTGAGAGTCTTGTGTTGGGCCATGGGAGTTTGTATGTGAAGTGGGTCACAGTGGACAAGAAGTCTGATCTGAGAGTCTTGTCAGGGAAGTCACTGGTTTGGAGGTTCATTCTTAATTAACACATTTCTTACCACAACCAATCATTTGTCGGTTCCCATGAAATTCCATCCATGGACTGCAGCCAACAAATTAGTTGTCATGACTACTGGTTTCAGTTTTTGACTGTTGCTGCAGACAATGGACAAAAGCAGAACTTCACCATGCAAGAGTGTCAGGAGAAGACTACTCTTTGAACTTCCTGTGATGCAGTACTTGAAGTTTGTTTGAAATTATGGCAGAATAAGCAGTTTACACCGTTTTACTTGTAGCGTTGACTGCTGCAGTCAAAACTTCTTTGTCCAGTGGTTGCAACTCTGCAAATGTGTTAGCATGTTTGTGGAGAGCCGGGAAAGCAGCTGAGTTCTGTGTGTAGGACTTCTGGTGGTTCTTTTTTATATATATATCCCTTTTTTAGTTTTCAGGATAAAATCTGGAAAATGTATCCAAGTTTCAAGGCTGAATGACCTTTAACTCTTGTGGGAGCATGGAAGATTTTAACGTAATTTGACACATGATATGCCCAAGTCTTGAACAGAAATGCTTAAAAGCAGGTGTACCGAGTTTGATAATCCATTAACCAGCATTGGAGCATGGGGGATATCAAGGGAAATGTAACCTTGATGTCCAGGTCATGAAAATGTGCAGATATTAGGGACTGATGACGGCAAAAACGAAGAAAAGAGAAACAACAGCATCATGATTCAGGAGCTGAGGTTCATTGATTGTCCACCATTTTCCCCTCAGCTGGAGGTCTGGATCAGGAGCTGGTCACAACACTTTAAGGGACACAACTCCCAAGTCATCATTTTGACAGAATAAATCACCTTCCTTGAGAAATAAGGACTTGGAAGCTTCAGCGATTCCTTCATGAGTTCGGAACTGAAGGAAAGAAAAGTGTGGTTTAGTTTTCATGCTCTTGTAGAATGCCAGGTGAGCCTTGATAAGAAAAAAAATTGTATGTTAATGATATGTAACATATGTATATTAACATTGTTCCACTTCCTCTTCTTCTGATGATGATGATGGTAATAATTGTTTTTAACCAATTTAATCGTTCACTTCAAATTACAATTTCCTTCATGACAAACACAACCACGCACTGGCGTTTTCACTCATTTCACTTTTTTTTTTTTTATATATGATGGTTTAAATGTGAATTGAGCATTCAAAACGTGTGTGCAGACTTAGTCCCCACTGTAGATTACCACAGGTGACTGGCCTGAAGTACAGGGTCTCCTCTGATGGGAGGCCTCACTGAAGGCTGACATGTGTAAGGTTGTCAGTGGAGTGGTGGTGGCTTAGTGGGTAACGCTTCCTCCTCGGCAGTGAGAGAATCTGAGTGCGCTGGTTCAACTCCCACGCTCGTCAGTATTTCATCCCCCTGCTCTGGGCCGTGTGTGGAGGTCTGGAGTCCGGACACAAGTCAGTTAGATGAGACGATAAACTGAGGTTCCATGTGCAGTATGCACTTTGCGCATGTTAAAGAACCCCGTGACAAGAAAAAGGGTTGTTCCTGGCAAAGTTGTGCAGAGAAATCCACTTTGATAGGAAGACCAGTACACTGGCAAGCAGAAAGAAAAGTGTGACGGTGACCTCAGTGACGCGCTGTCCATGGGGAGAGCAGCCCACGTTTCACACAGAGAAATCTGTTGTGACAAAAGAGTAGTGCAATACAACGCAACGCAATGCAATGCAATGCATTACAAGGCAGTGCAGTACAATACAATACAAAACAGTGCAATAAAATACAATACAGTTCAATACAGTACATTACAAAGCAATGCAAAAAGAATTCAGTACAATTCAATACAATGCAAAGCAACACAATACAACACAATACAGCGCAATGCAAAACAAAACACTGCAACAGAATACTACAAGACAAGATAAGACAATGCAATGCAATGCAATGCAATGCAATATAATACAGTACATTGATGAGCCCTCTGGACGCTTAGTGTTGGGACAACGATAGGATCTGAGATGAGCAGAGTGGAGGCGATGTGACAGAGGAGGCACAGTGACTTTTGTTTATCAAAATGCATTACGGTGGTACGTTCTTGGATTCACCGGTCATGATGTGTGTGTGTGATTGAAAGGCTTGTGATGATTGAACCAGACCTGATCTCACCAGCAGAATTATGGTGGTTTGTTTGAATCAGACACAATGTTACCAATAGAACTATGGGTGTGCAACTGAATCAGACATAATCTCACCAGTAGAATTACGGGTGTGCATTAGTACTAATGGTGATACCTTGTTTTGCCTCTCTGGACTTTGTTGCTGTTGTCGTTACTGATTTCCATGGTTCTTAGCGTTTTAGAACTTGCTTTAACAGTGGCCAGCACATCTTTCACAGAAAAGCTTTTGTGCCAGCCGTTTGCAGCAAAGTCTTGTCTCATCTTTAGTTTCCATGCAGTCACTTTGGTGCCTGTGATACCATGTGTGTCCATGTTGGTGATTGTCTCATCATTAGTTTCCATGCAGTCACTTTGGTGCCTGTGATACCATGTGTGTCCATGTTGGTGATTGTCTCATCATTAGTTTCCATGCAGTCAGTTTGGTGCCTGTGATACCATGTGTGTCCATGTTGGTGTTTGTCTCATCATTAGTTTCCACGCAGTCAGTTTGGTACCTGTAATACCATGTGTGTCCATGTTGGTGATTGTCTCATCATTAGTTTCCATGCAGTCAGTTTGGTACCTGTAATACCATGTGTGTCCATGTTGGTGTTTGTCTCATCATTAGTTTCCACGCAGTCACTTTGGTGCCTGTGATACCATGTGTGTCCATGTTGGTGATTGTCTCATCATTAGTTTCCATGCAGTCACTTTGGTGCCTGTGATACCATGTGTGTCCATGTTGGTGTTTGTCTCATCATTAGTTTCCATGCAGTCAGTTTGGTACCTGTAATACCATGTGTGTCCGTGTCGGTGTGTGGAACGCCAAGCCCTGTGACCAGAGGTGACAAAAGAAGGGGGAACTAAACTGAGCAGAGCTGGGCCAGAGACTGAAGTGGGGTTCACGTTGCAAAAGATGGCACTACCCACATTCTTCCCACTGGCCCAGTAATGATAATCACACACCAAGCTGTTTTGTGGTACCAGTTTAACAGAACACACACCTCTTTACTGACTTAGGGCCACTGATCTAAAAAAAAACAAACAAAAAAACCCCCAAAGGTGGATAGCGCATTCCTTCTTTGAGCCCGTTTGCTAACTGAATCCAATGTGTCAGTATAGCACAAAGCGGTGACTTCATATATGTAGCCGAGCGCTCTGCTGGCTTAAAGTCAAGCTTTCACTTGCTCGTGGTGTTAGTTAAGCTGACATTCCTGTGTGTGCCTCCACAGCAAATTTGCACATGTCACTGCAGTGTTTTCCTGTGATAACTTTGGTAGATAAACCATTGGCAGATATGATTTAAGACACAACATGTGGCATCTCGTGGGGGCAAGCATAACACAATTTCATCAAAGATACACGGTTACAGTTCAGAAACTACTACCAGTTAGCATACAACTTCTCACCGGAATGACAGCAGGATACAAGTATCAATATGGCGTCTAGTTGGCTTCAACTTTCCTGGCTGATGAGCCATCCATCTATTTTTAGAGCAGCGACTTAGGACCTGTTACTGTTCTATCATGATGAATGCTGATTGAGAATATGGCCGTTTGCAGATGCTCGCTCTGCAACGACACTCCCAGCTGGATGTAAGATTGGTCATTGACAAAAAATATCTTGATAAACCCTTGCTTGCTGCGAAAGCGATTCTGGTTTTTGCTGCGTGTTGTGTATGGAACAGTGTATGTTAACAGGCAGTATCGTCATTAACCCCATTCTTTCTCTGCTTACTGGTTCCTGTCCATTGCCAGTTCTAAGCAAAGACCATGTATAATCCTCTGTTGGTTTTTGTCAGTTTGTGTGATCTGTGCATGATGAAAGATAAAGGTTATAAACTTTGATCAGTGTGAAAATACTTTGTTATCTAGAATGCTTTTCCTGGTTAAAAAAAAATAATAATAATAATAAAATCAAATCATACAAAAGAAGTGATTTTTCAAGACTGAGGTATGCAGGTTTCTGCTTTGGTCTGTTGTGCCCTATAGAACACTACGCCTGCAAAAGATGTGACGAGTAATGCCCATGCAGGAGAACTGATTTGGGTGTTGATTCGTAGGTTTATTATTGATCTGTTCACGGATTCTCTGGCTCTTTTCACAGAGCCTTGGCTAAGTAGTTATTGTACATCTCTGGTCGAAAAATGCTGGTGTTCTTTTTTTTTTTCTTTTTTTTTTTTTTTCAATTTTCCCTGGCCCTGTGTTCCCTTCCTATAACCTTCTGCTCTCAATCCTTCTGACCCCCCCCCCCCTGCCTCTCCCCCACCCCTGGCCCTGTGTTCCCTTCCTATAACCTTCTGCTCTCAATCCTTCTGCCCCCCCCCCCCTCCCCCACCCCTGGCCCTGTGTTCCCTTCCTAGAACCTTCTGCTCACAATCCTTCTGCCCCCCCTGCCTCTCCCCCACCCCTGGCCCTGTGTTCCCTTCCTATAACCTTCTGCTCTCAATCCTTCTGACCCCCCCCCCCCACCCCACCCCTGGCCCTGTGTTCCCTTCCTATAACCTTCTGCTCTCAATCCTTCTGACCCCCCCCCCCCCTACCCCTGGCCCTGTGTTCCCTTCCTATAACCTTCTGCTCTCAATCCTTCTGCCCCCCCCCACCCCCCCACCCCCGCCCCTCCCCCACCCCTGGCCCTGTGTTCCCTTCCTATAACCTTCTGCTCTCAATCCTTCTGCCCCCCCCCTCCCCCACCCCTGGCCCTGTGTTCCCTTCCTATAACCTTCTGCTCTCAATCCTTCTGACCCCCCCCCCCTGCCTCTCCCCCACCCCTGGCCCTGTGTTCCCTTCCTATAACCTTCTGCTCTCAATCCTTCTGACCCCCTGCCCCTCCCCCACCCCTGGCCCTGTATTCCCTTCCTATAACCTTCTGCTCTCAATCCTTCTGGCCCTGTGTTCCCTTCCTATAACCTTCTGCTCTCAATCCTACTGCCCCCCTGCCCCTCCCCCACCCCTGTATCCTTTATCTGTTGCCCCCACCCCACCCCACCCCATGCTCTTCCTAACTACCTTCATTCCTGATTGACTGGCTTGGTAATGTTTCATGATGATACTACATTGTGTGCATTGAAGCTTAGCTATTCTTTTGCTTTCTGCATCAGTTATATTGATAAGGGTTTTTCTTCTCTTTTTTTTTTTTTTTTTTTTTTTAAACATTCAGTAATCATTCCTTGTCTGTTTCCCGTTCCCCCACCCCCATCCACCCACCTTTTTTTCTAAAAATAAGAAAATAGAAATCATCAGAAAAACAAAAGCAATAAATTAACAGTCATTGGAACTATACATACCTTGACCAGTTTTTCTCACACACACACACACACACACACAATCTCACAAGCACGCATGAGCACACACACACACACACACACACACACACACACACACACACACTCACACTCACACTCACACTCACACTCAGAACAACTAGAAAAAATATTTTAGAAAGAGCAGACAGGGAAACACTTGTTAGACATTAAACTTCACTGCAGAGAACCGTCCGTGAATAGAAAACACACAGACCAAAGAAATAGCAAAAAAAGCCCTGATCGCCTTCTCTATGGAATGTAAAAATGTTGTTGCTTTTAAAAAAAAAATTGTTTAGTGCATCTAGATGGAAGACACTGACATTATCATTTCCATTACACTTTTCAAAAACTAGACGCAAATCAGATGTCTGTGAACAGACACAAGAGCTCTGTTGTTGTTTTTTTTAATGGGAAAGTCTCTTTCTTCCCCAGGGCTGGCCAGAAGAAAAAAAAGCATGTATATTTGCTTAGCTGACTATCATGGTGAAGTGAAGTACTTTGATTCATTTCATTTGGTTTCGTTTCTCTGTGCTTCCCATGTACCTGTGTGCGCGCTGGCTGTTGAATAGCGTCACGCAGCATCCGCTTCAAGTTAAGCAAAACTAAAGTTACTGTGCTTGTATGTTGGTTCACATTTTAATTCCATTTGACGTGTTCAGGTTTTCCATTTGTACCAGCCATCTCCGAGGTTATGTTGTGTGTTTAATTCTGTCTGTATATGAAAAAATGAGACCAAACAAACAACCTGTAATCATAGAACTGGCGGGTCTCCCACTCACCTCCAGTTTATGTCAGTTGGAGGTTTGTTGTTTTCTTTGTTGTTGTTATTGTTTGTTGTTGTTTGCAATGCTGTAAGATAAAAAATGATTGAAGTCCCAATGTTTGGCAGGGGGAGGGAGGTAGTGAATAATCCAGAACATGATCCAAACTTTCCACAGTGAATTATCGACTTTTAACCCTCACTTTCGGCAATAGATAATCTAGAATTTGACCCTCGCTTTCCACTATAGATAATCTAGAACCTGACCCGCACTTTCCACAGAAACCTGACCAGACCCGTGGACCTCTGTGGCATGTGCATCTTGAAGGGAAAGCATCGGCTGATAGGACAGCATTTTGTACACTGCCTTTAGGACGCTGTTTCACACTGTATTTTCTCATAAACATTCGGTGGACAAGGACAGTATTTTATACTGTATTTTCTCATGAGATGGACTAGGACAGTATTTCATACTGTATTTTCTCATAAACATTAGGTGGACTAGGACAGTATTTCATACTGTATTTTCTCATGAGATGGACTAGGACAGTATTTCATACTGTATTTTCTCATAAACATTTGGCGGACTAGGACAGTATTTCATACTGTATTTTCTCATAAACATTTGGCGGACTAGGACAGTATTTTATACTGTATTTTCTCATGAACATTAGGTGGACTAGGAGGACAGGATTTTATACTGCATTTTCTCATGAGGTGGATTTGTACAGTGTTTTATACTGTGTTTTGTCCCAAGCATCAATGTAAAGTGATTTGTATGGTTCCAGTGCATGTAGATCTGGTTTTTATTTTTGTTGTATTGGTATTTTCTCCTTTTACTTTTCTTTCTGATGAAAAGATTACATTTTTCTCTCTTTTTTCTTTTTAGTTGGGGGGGGGGGGGGATATATTGAGGTTTACCTAACTGCTGAAGTCTTTTTATCATATCTTAACAGGTTTTTCTCTCCATGCTTTCTTTTCCAAAAGCGCTCAGATTCTAAGCTTTACTAAGGGTGCTGGTTTTTCCCATTTTGTGTAAGTTGTACAACTGTTAACGGTGCGTGTGTGTTTCTGTCTGTATGTCTGAGCCCCTCTATATGTGTTCATCGCTATGGGTTTGTGTGTGTGTGTGTAAGTGTATTGGTCTGAGTCTCTGTCTCTATCAAAAATATTTTTTCATCTGTCCAGTTTTTCATCCGTACTGTGTGAAGCAATCTTTATATCTTCCTGTCTGTCTTAACGATATAGCTGTGTGTATGTGTGTGTTTACTGTGTACTTTCCTCTGATTTAGATGTTTAGATTAAAGTGGACAGTTTGCTTCTAGTGCAGTTTTACAGCATCAGTTTCATGGCAGACTAGTCTTTCATGAGAGAGCATAGTGATTATACAGGATGACCCTATTCCTTTCTCTTTTTTTTTTTTCTTGCAGTTTGGTTTATCCATGCTAAAACAGAATGTATGATTTCCAAGCAGAGCAGAATCTCTCGTTCTGCACAATGCTGCTTGGGACTCGCAACATCTTTGCTGTCATTTTTTGGCTTACACAGCACGCATTTGATGTAGGTGACCATCTACAAATGTGCTTACATCACGTTCAGTACAAGGTTGTTTTTCTTTTTCTTTCTTTTTTTTTTTCAGACATCGAATTGTTCCAGGTTCTATATATGTATCCTGTTTTGTTTTTTTTGTTGAGTATATTTCATTTATAGTAAATATTTTTTTGCCTTGTATATAATATGATTGCATAGATGTTTAGAATAGAATTTTGGGGGTTTGTTTAGAGAGTTGGTGGGAATCTGGAATGACATTTGTTTGAATGCACATTGGTACTTTTTTTGTGTTTCTTATTTAGATGCATGATATTTGGCGTGTTTACATACCTGCATATATTTGTGGTTTTTGCTTTGCATAATTATGTGAAGTATATGTGTGGAGTGTTTGTTTACTTATCTGAGTCGATGTGTGTTGTATGTTTACATATGTAAGTATGTGTGTGGTATTTCTTTATGTATGTGAATATATGTTATGTGTGCTGTGTGTTGGTTTACCTGTGTGATGTATCTGTGTTCATGCATTTGTATGCGTGTTTGTTGGGTGTGTATGTATGTGTTTGTTTATTCCAAATTACCTTACATAATTAAGGTAACAGTACATCGAAGTTCAAGTATAAACGTTGATCACAACTGTGCAATGTATTTGTGTGATGTGGTGAAAAATCGAGTTAAGTAAATATGTGCTTTATTTTCAGATGTTTTGATCCAGTTGTAGTTTGCTTAAAGATTCTTAAAATTTGCATGTCTTTGAGGGAAGTGTTTAGTTTTTCGATCGCACAGGGGTTTTAGTTTGGTTGGTTAGTTGGTCTGTGTGAGTTACAATGAACTGACGTCATTAATGGCTTAAATGTTTGTTTGTTTACTTGCCCCTTCCAAACCCCTCTCATCTCCCCTTGGAAAGTTCTTCTATGTAGACTATAGTTGAAACAGCCTTTTTGTATGTGTGAGCATTTGTGTGTCTGAAGAGATCTTTTGTTTCTGATTTCTGTTCCTCAGCTTGTAATTCTGTTCAAGTTTAACTGTTGAAAATTGTCCAACTTTTGGAATGTGCAGAAGCTTTTTTCTTTAGATTTTATTGGGTTTTGTTTCCTTTCAGCTTTCACCCCAAAAAGTGAACCTGAAATAAATGCAAGTGTGTGCATAAAATATCAGTGGTTTAGAGCACATACAGAAAATGGCTACAACGATTCAGTGACATTGGCATGCACAGGAAATATGTAACAATTGGATAGTGCTTTTTTTTTAGAATTCAGGTAGCATTGCCTATGAATTGTCAAGGAATGATTAAAGATTGCTTTGATATGCAGCTGTCAGCAGCTAGTAGTGAAGTAGTCGTAATGTACGTTTTCTTGTGAATGATTTGGTACGCTGCTGTCAGCAGCTAGTTGTGAAGTAGTTGTAACGTACGTTTTGTTGTGAATGATTTGGTACGCTGCTGTCAGTGCCTAGTTGTGCAATAGTTGTAATTTATGTTGTGAATCTCGCTTTGAAGCTGTCGGTGCACACACACAAAAAAAAAAAAAAAAAAAAAAAAATCAGTCTTGACTTCAGGTATCGAGTATATTGTGAATTGTACTTGAAGTGCCCCAAAGCAGATGATGGATATAAAAATCTTTGGGGTTTTTTGAAGTCGTGTGTGTGCCTAAAAGTGTTGACTTGGATTGGCGTTGTTTTCAGATGCTAAAGGCACAAAAAGCCGTGCGTGAAAAACAGGAGGAATCAGCGGTGAATAGCTCGCAGAGAAAGGACAGCGTAAGCCTGGCCACTCGGTCCTCCCTTCACTCACTCCTTTCTCAGTCCTTTTTTTCTTTCTTTTTTCTTTTTTTTCTGAGTTGAACAGTGGCCTGTGTTAACCCTTCTCTTCACCTGTGTTGGAAACAAAAGGGTTCTCGCCCAGCGGCTTTGCTGGTTGCCAGGGTGCATTGTGGGTGTGGGTGCGTGCTAATAATGGCTTTCCGTTTAATCTCTCATCTCATTGCGCAGCTCTTTCTCCTTCTCTTTGTGACCTTTGTTTTAGGGTGGTTTTTTATGTGTGTTTTTTTTTTGTGTTTTTTTTTTCCTGCTGGCTTCTTCATCTTCTTCTCTGGCTTAAACTAGAAGTGCGGATTGAAAAGGTTTTGAAGCGCAGACAGAAAGTTGGTTCACACATGTGGAGTTATCGCTTTGCTTCAGGAAATACTGCAGCAGAAATCTGCCTTGTTTGTCTGATACAGCAGGTGTATTCTTGAGAGAGACAGAGACAGAGAGAGACAGAGAAAGATGGTGAAGGGGAGGGAGAGACAGAGCATGCATGTGTATGCAGATAAGCTTGAGGGTTATGTGTGAACACACACATACAGGGGTGCCCATTTGTTTTCGTACACATACAAGTGTTTGGAAAGGGGAGCAGTGTGTGTATGTGGACAGTTTGTGGAGGGTGGTGGTGGGGAGAAAAGGGGAGCAGTGTGTGTATGTGGACAGTTTGTGGAGGGTGGTGGTGGGGAGGAAAGGGGAGCAGTGTGTGTATGTGGACAGTTTGTGGAGGGTGGTGGTGGGGAGGAAAGGGGAGCAGTGTGTGTATGTGGACAGTTTGTGGAGGGTGGTGGTGGGGAGAAAAGGGGAGCAGTGTGTGTTGTGGACAGTTTGTGGAGGGTGGTGGTGGGGAGAAAAGGGGAGCAGTGTGTGTATGTGGACAGTTTGTGGAGGGTGGTGGTGGGGAGAAAAGGGGAGCAGTGTGTGTATGTGGAGAGTTTGTGGAGGGTGGTGGTGGGGAGGAAAGGGGAGCAGTGTGTGTATGTGGAGAGTTTGTGGAGGGTGGTGGTGGAGAGGAAAGGGGAGCAGTGTGTGTATGTGGACAGTTTGTGGAGGGTGGTGGTGGGGAGGAAAGGGGAGCAGTGTGTGTATGTGGACAGTTTGTGGAGGGTGGTGGTGGGGAGGAAAGGGGAGCAGTGTGTGTATGTGGACAGTTTGTGGAGGGTGGTGGTGGGGAGGAAAGGGGAGCAGTGTGTGTGTGGAGAGTTTGTGGAGGGTGGTGGTGGGGAGGAAAAGGGGAGCAGTGTGTATGTGGACAGTTTGTGGAGGGTGGTGGTGGGGAGGAAAGGGGAGCAGTGTGTGTGGACAGTTTGTGGAGGGTGGTGGTGGGGAGGAAAAGGGGAGCAGTGTGTGTATGTGGACAGTTTGTGGAGGGTGGTGGTGGGGAGGAAAGGGGAGCAGTGTGTGTATGTGGACAGTTTGTGGAGGGTGGTGGTGGGGAGGAAAGGGGAGCAGTGTGTGTATGTGGACAGTTTGTGGAGGGTGGGGGGGGGAGGAAAGGGGAGCAGTGTGTGTATGTGGACAGTTTGTGGAGGGTGGGGGGGGGAGGAAAGGGGAGCAGTGTGTGTATGTGGAGAGTTTGTGGAGGGTGGTGGTGGGGAGGAAAGGGGAGCAGTGTGTGTATGTGGACAGTTTGTGGAGGGTGGTGGTGGGGAGAAAAGGGGAGCAGTGTGTGTATGTGGACAGTTTGTGGAGGGTGGTGGTGGGGAGGAAAGGGGAGCAGTGTGTGTATGTGGACAGTTTGTGGGGGGGGGGGGGGAGAGGTGGTTTGGAGGGAAGAGGGGATGTCCAAACAGTATTGCCGTGGAGTGCTTAAAGGCAAACATGAAGTGCATGATGGTCTGTCATGTCTGACTGTAACTGCCAGATCAGCTGAGGAGGAAACTGCTGTCCTGACTGTCTGGACTGGAACTTGATAAGTGGAGAGTGTCTTGGCCAAGTTGAATCCCTACTCTCTCAATCAAGAGGGCTTTAAGACAGTCGGCTTTACAGATGGTTCCCAAAGGCCAGCTAGCCCCCAAGGCTGCAGCACCAAGAGCCAGTGCAATTTGGCTCTAAGTTAGTCATGAAACAGTATAACTTAAAGAGTGCAACTATGTTTGGGATAACACATGAAAACAGATCATGGGATAACAGAAAGATAGCTGCAGTTGACCCTATCGTCCAGTGAACACATTTTGCTGCATGCTTGCTTACTTTTGTCTAAAAAAAGTGTGACACAGGTGCATTATTAAATGCTTAAACCATTGCAGTCAGCATAAAACATAGGGTGTTTTTCTATATGTAGCTCATCAAACATTATGGTCTGATTCCTTTCACATTTATATCACTTTGCATCGCACAGACGGCTTCTGCATTCACAAATTATTTTGTTTAAATCTCAGTATCATCTGGAGATTGCTTACTTGAGATGAAACTAGCCTTTTGAGTTGGTGCAATGAACAACTGCAGATTTTTGGCCACATCTTGTGTTGATTTTGTTGGGGAAGGAGAGATTCTTCTGTTTGTTTTGTTTAGTTTTTTCCGTGTTTCTTCTTTCAGATGTCTAGTATACAGTTTCTGCCCCAGCTTCAGTTGATTGGGTCATCCTGCATGTTTGGAGATCATTCTGTTTGATTTCAGTCAGTTAGTACTGTCTCAGAAATCATTTCGCATCTCATTTGGGTGAAAATCTTCGCACCCAGTTGAATAATTTTGGTTGTTTTCGTTGTTTTGCATGAGAACACTACGTCTGTCTGTTTGTGTGAAGGGAATGGATTCTGCTCATTCTGTCTCCAGCGGTTGTTGCATGGGTGTTGGGTCATGGTGTCTCTGGGTGTCGTCGCCCTGGGTCTTGACCTCAGGGCAACTGTGTTTGGTGGGTGGTGGGGGGTCTGTGTTGTGTTGTGTCTCCATCTGAGTCTTCAAAGTCCGTGTCTTTTCTGAGTTCATACTTTTCGTTCATTCTGGCACTCCTCTCGTTTCTTTGCTTGTCATCTGTCTACCTTTTTTTTTTTTCCTCTCACTCACTGCAGCTCAGTATTACAAGGGCTTAGTTGTATTACTGCATGTTGCTTCAGGAGACGTTTATTACAACACGTATTCCTCGTCGAACATATCCAGCCATTCTGAGCTTGATGTACAATGTATCTGTTCTAGCTACAGGCGTACAGTCTGTTTCTCTATCATTCGCCATTCCTACAAACATCCATCTCTTTTCTCAGTTGGTGATGTTTGAATTTTGGAGTGATTATTGCATTGCAACAAAGATTTCCAGAATATGGAGATAGGTTTTCTTTCCCCAAAGTAAAAAAAAAAAAAAAAGAGAGAGAGAGATTATGCCAGCCTGATCCAAGAAATGACTTCTTTTTTTTTAGAACCGTGTGATTCTGTCTTCTTGTTGGCATATGTCTGTGTACATTTGTTGTTTGCGTGTCTGTGTGCCTTTCCATGTGCATAAGTGCATGTACCAGCATGTGTACATGTGTGAGTGTATGCATCATTGGCCTGCAGTTACCTTTAATTGTTTGTGGAAACTGAGAAAGAACTGAAAGTGAACTTCACCGTCAACTTTGAACGTTTTGCTTTGCATGAGGGATTTTTCTTTGAAATAGTTTGAAGGGGTGGGATCATAGCAGGAGATGTGTCGCTGTGCATTCAGAAGTCTTGACCTGTATTATAGTTGAATCCAGGGACCTGCATGTTGATTGTCAGGAAATGATAAATCAGATCATGAGCTGTCTAAAAGGATACACTCCACATGTTGTTGTTGTTTTTTTCTCTCTCCATAAAGTTCAGAAATGTATGATCCAGAGATAGAGATTAGAATTGCTGGGGCGTTTCCATCCCATAGTTTTTAGTAGCTGGAAGTCAAGGAAGAAAGAGCTATGCAGCTCAGTCACGGGGCTGTTGTTAGGTCCAGTTGTGCTGTTTCAGCTTCGCTTCACACAGGATGGCAGCTTCCTTCAGTTTCTCCGCTGCTGCTGCCACAAAGAGGGGTGTTGTGCCGTAAAACCCCTGTCTCACAGGCTAGTCATTTAAGGTTTAACCCTTTCAACACCATGGTGACACCATCACACAGTGCACCACCATAGGCGACTGGCGTCGACATCGAGGGGTCATGTTGATAAGACCATTTTTCACACTGTAACAAATCTTGACAGCTGCAGCCAGTTTCTCAAGGCAATAGAACAGACAAACCTTTGCCCCCTGACTGAGTTTGAAGTGAACAAGGCTATTGTGTTGTTTTGACATGAACCGAAGCCTGTGTCTGAAAGCATCGTATCTAAAATATTTGGCGCTGGGGAGTGTTTTTCACAGGGAAACATGGTGGTGAAAGAGTTAAACCAGGTTTGTACACATGTGAACACACAGCAGTGGTCGGTGCAGATGACGGACTGAGCTGCTTGCGTCCTTTTGCAGCAGTTTTTGGACAGGTGTTGAGCAGTTAAAGAAATGTCATTGCATGAAGAAAATGGAATTTGCACTTTGTTTGGAATGAGAACTATTTGGCGGTTGTTGTGCTTCGTGCAGAGTAAATGTGTTCATGAAAAGCGCTGCATGGAAAACTGCAAGCATTCATTGAATGGCAAATTTCTTAGATTCTTAGTGTTTATGTACAGATTGTGGGCTCCGTGTTCTCTTCAGAAATGATCAAGGAGAGTACCAAAGAGAAACTGTACAACCTACGATTTGGCTGGTGGTTTAGAAAAACTAAAGAAAGCAATGGAGACAGAGACAGAGATGGTTGTTCCAGGACGTGTCCAGAGACAGATGGTTGTTCCAGGACGTGTCCAGAGAGACAGATGGTTGTTCCAGGACATGTCCAGAGACAGAGATGGTTGTTCCAGGACGTGTCCAGAGACAGATGGTTGTTCCAGGACGTGTCCAGAGGAAAATGCTAGGAGCATCATCACCATCACTGTTTTCTACTGTTGAATTCTCTTCAGCAAAATCAAACTCTTTTTTAAGAAAAACATCAATCCACCACATCACAGAAAAGGTGGGAAATTTTGCGATTCATAACTATCGCCAACTCTCTTTTTGCAAAATCAAACTCTTTTTGAAGAAAAACATCATTCATCCACATCACAGAAAAGGTGGAGAAAATTCATAAACATAGGAACATCATCAGCATGAGCATTTTCCTGCTGTTGAATTCTCTTTCTCTTCAGCAAAATCAAACTCTTTTGAAGAAAAAAACATCATTTTCCAGCACTGGCAGCGACTGACTTGGAATTCCAGCTACTGAGGCAACGTTCCCATTTTAGGGTTGTAACTGATGTGACGTGACATGACATAAAGATGGTTTGCGTTTTCTCTCCCTAACAGGACGCGAACAGCTACAGCGGCAAAGTGAACGACGGGGACACTGTGTCCCTCTTTGTCTTTGGGGAGGAGGAGAGCTCTTTGGCTGCGGAGGCAGAAAGGCACAATGGGATTGTGCCCCCTGAGCGGGTGGCCAATCACCACTTTCCCATCGAGACGCTGGTCTCGCGCAAGGAGGTGACGGTTGTTGTTTTTTGTCAGCAGGCTGAGCACTTGGTCTTGATGAGTCGTTGATGGCATTTGCACGTTTTGTTTAGCTTGGGTGTTGTCTGTCGTGTCGTGTCGTGTGCGTCCTGCTTGCTCCTCCTGTTGAAGATTGGATCGACACTCCTCACTGCATGATACTTTGGGCTGTGTGTGTTGTCTGAAGTAGAAGTGGAGCACCTTTTGTGGGCATGTTTTTTACACAGAAATTGACCTGGTCTGGTGATTTTGTCGTCATTCTTGAAACTTTTGTTTGCATGTTTCACACAGAGATTTTTTTGTTGATGTTGGTGTTGATGTTGGTGTTGATGTTGGTGTTGATGTTGTTTTGACTTGGAACACTCCCTGGTGTGATGGCCTCCCTGTCTGTTGTGGAAGATGCTGGTCTTTCATGATCTGCTGACGTCATCCTCGCCTTTTTGTTTTCTTCTTCTTCTTCTCACCCTAGTTTTGAGCTGTGTTTTAGTCAGATTCTGTCAACCCCATCCCATTATATTGAGTGTATGTGTGTTGATGTGAACGTTATTCTGTATCCATGATTGTGAGTTTCACATATTTTATTTTTTTTAGATTTTAAATTGGGTTTATTCTGTTCACACAGAGAAAATTGCATGGTACTAGCACACACCTAATGACACTTGAATTGAGTTCTTCAGGCATTATGTGAGACAGAAAATAGAATGATTTTTTTTCTTTCATTTCCTTATTGCAAACATTCTAGTGTGAATTAATACGGCACTTTTTTTTCGTTCTGTAACATCTCCAAAAAGTTGAAGAAATGTCGTGTTCAGTACTAAATAAATCAGAAGTAATTTGGATCATTCTTCTGTAGATGCTGGTAATTATTTTTCTGTAAACAGAATGTTTACAACAGCTTCATTATGATTGTCTGCCAGTTTAGCTGGGTGTATGTTGCTCTTCTTCTGTATTTAAAAAAAAAGCAAAAAGATTTGTTTACCTGTGATTCGAAAAAAAAAAAATCTTTGCTATCCTGGTTCACAAGATGTCAGATCCTTCTCTTTTCTGACAGTTTAAGTCAAACACCAGCATTGTTTTTCCCATCATTGTTACAGTCAGTGTGGAATCTCAGTCATAGAAGCCATCTCATGCAGTCTGGATAGGCACAGTTTGTTGGGGTTTTTTTGGGTTTTTTTTCTTTCTTTCTTTGGTTGCGTCATCAGCGTGTGCTTACTTCTATGAGTGGGAATGTCTTTCACTGTGAACATACCCCCTCCCCGATGGTTCAGAAAGCATAGGAGTTTTTGTTTTTTTGTTTTTTTTTTCCAGTCCATGAACTCTTTGACCACCAAGTTTCTGTGTGGAAAGCACTTGTAGTGCCAGATAGTTCAGACTTGAAGCTGTCAGTCACGTCTCACTTGTTGTCCAAACAGCACAGTGGACCTGTTCACTTCAGACTCAGTCAAGGGGGAAAGGTTAGTCAATCTCCTAGTGCACAGGAAACTTGGCTGCCGCCGTCAAGCTTTGTTACAATGTGAAAAACAGTCCCTTCATCATGACCCCTCAATGTCGGCTGAAGTCGCCTGTGGTAGTGAACTGTCAGATCAGTTGAAGTCACCTATCACGGCGAAAGAGTGTTAAAAAAATATAGACCATTACAGACTTTGTCATTATTTGATGACTGAAAATTGAGAGGAATAAGAATGGTCAAAGAAAAGTTCAGATAGCGGACAGTGTTTTCTCAGAAGGAATGGGGTTTTGGGGTGTGGGTGTGGGGGGGGGGAGGCAGGAGGGAGTCTGTGGCAAGGGGAGGTGGGGGTGTGAAGAAGGTGTGAGTGGAGACAGTGACAGACACGGCGTGGTCTGAAAGCATCACGTCACCTGGGGCAATGGTGGAGAAAGCCAGGAGCAGAAGAAGAGGCTGCATGCCTGCAACAGTTGGCTGTCCAGCGTCCGTCGTTTCTTGTTTCACTGTCTGCTGCTGGGCTGAGGTCTGCTTGCTTACTGATCATCACCTTTCAATGACAGTTACCATTAATTATGATAATGATAATGATGATAAAAATTAATGTACTAATAGTAATAATGATGATGATAGTAGTTGTAATGTTGATAATGAAAATAAAAATAATGATAATGAATGATAATGATAATAATAAATAGATAAATAAATAATATATTTTACTATATTCATATAGTGCTGAACTTGTTGCAGAGACCAATCAGAGTGCCTTCTCTCCCAGCTTTCACCACACACATGCATACCTCTGAACCAAAGGGACAACACAGAGTGCTCTCTCTCACAGCTTTCACCACACATGCATACCTCTGAACCAAAGGACAACACACAGTGCTCTCTCTCCCAGCTTTCACCACACACATGCATACCTCTGAACCAAAGGGACAACACAGAGTGCTCTCTCTCACAGCTTTCACCACACACATGCATACCTCTGAACCAAAGGGACAACACAGAGTGCTCTCTCTCCCAGCTTTCACCACACACATGCATACCTCTGAACCAAAGGGACAACACAGAGTGCTCTCTCTCACAGCTTTCACCACACACATGCATACCTCTGAACCAAAGGGACAACACAGAGTGCCTTCTCTCCCAGCTTTCACCACACACATGCATACCTCTGAACCAAAGGGACAACACAGAGTGCCTTCTCTCACAGCTTTCACCACACATGCATACCTCTGAACCAAAGGGACAACACAGAGTGCCTTCTCTCACAGCTTTCACCACACACATGCATACCTCTGAACCAAAGGGACAACACAAAAAACATATAAACTGCCACCAGCCATTTGTAACGATCGTGTATTTCTCTTTTGGTCATTTTGGGTGGTGTTTTTATTTTGTTAGTGGGGTTTTTTGTTCACCACGTGCATGCATACCTCTGACCCAAAGGGACAAAACAAAAAACATATAAACTGCCACCAGCCATTTGTAACGATCGTGTATTTCTCTTTTGGTCATTTTGGGTGGTGTTTTTATTTTGTTAGTGGGGTTTTTTGGTTGGTTTTTCCTTGGCTTTTTGCTTTCCCTATTTTTCAAGAGCCTGCTTGAACTTGTAAGAGAACTGCCACCCGCCATTTAAAACGATCATGTACTATTCTTTTGATCATTTGGGTGGTGTTTTTATTTGTTGGTGGTTTCTTTTTCTTTAGCTTTTTGCTTTTCTAATTTTTTATGAGCCTGCTTAAAGTAATCATTAAACTGCCACCAGCCATTTTAAACAATGATGTACTATTCTTTTTGATCATTTTGGGTGGTGATTTTATTTGTCGGTGTTTTTTTTTTCTCCTTGGCGTCTTGCTTTTCCTATTTTTCATCAACCTACTTCCGCAACGCTACCTCAGCCACATTGACTAGCCAGCATGCATCAGGTTTTGTGTCGGCTTTCTGCTGTTAGGCTGTCTGAGATGAGAAGAAGTGTGTCTGAGATGAGAAGAAGTCGTCCAGCGGTGTGTTGGTGTGCGGATGTGGGTGTGGGTGTTGTGAGAGTGTGTCTGTGGGCTTCCACAGTTTGGACATTGCTGTGTTCTCCTCATCCCTCTCTCCTTCCCTGTTGAGGAATGCATGGCACCGGCTTTGGCCTTACTTGTTTTGCTGCTTTTCTTGGCGTGTTCATCGTTTCATGGTGTTGATATTTTGGAGCGATTTTCTTGGCGTATTTGGTCGTTTCATCTTGTTGACTTGATATTTCACATGACGTTTGTTTGTGGATTACTGCGCATGCTCCATTTTTGCTTTGGTTTATGTGTGTGTGTGTGTGTGTGTGTTTGTGTGTGTGTGTGTGTGTTTCAGTCTTTGCTTGTCTTTACCTATCGCTTAGATGGTGTGTGCTTTTTCTTTGGCATGTCAGGAGTGAACATTGATGTGATTTGCATGATTGTGTGTGTGTGTGTGTGCATGCGTGCATGTGTGTGTGTGTGATCTCAGCTTTCTTAACAACTGCATGTTTCATTTTGATACTGAAATCTATGTTCACTCAGAATTTTTTCTTCTTCTGTTTTTTCGTTTCTTTTCTTTTACTTCCTGAATTCTGGTTTTCCTGTTTTCATAATGATAGGCCTGTTTGTTTTCTGTCTAAATGGTTTGATATGGGACCAGTTTGATTCCTTAAATGATGGAGCTTGAGAAAGATGTTATTATTTAGAAAAGTACACAGACAGATGTCATAGCAACAATATCATGTTTGTGGTGTTTTCATAGAGCTCAATACATTTGTCATAAAGCATGTACGGTGGATGATGACCAAAGGTAAAAGCACATTTTCTTGATCACTCTCGCACATTATACAGATAAATGCAAACTGCATCTGTAGCTGAATCTGCAGCATGTAAAATTGACTGTCATCGCATACAATAATCCATCATTTTTTTCTGGGTTGAATGTCAAAATGAGTAAAAGCCAATGCAGAGTGTGTCTTAAGAGATTATGAAATGCAAGTGAAATTTTGATTTTATTTGAATTCTAAGAGCAGGAAAGCAAACACAAAGTGTATGTCATTGTGACACATAGACTTTGAAATGCAAGTGAACTTTTGAACTGTTGTGATTCAGCTTCCAGCTTCAGGTTTGTTGTATGGTTTATATTGTTTTTGAAAGCTTATATTTTGTGATGTGTTGGTTTTCATGCAAGTCTTAGGAACATGTCGAAAACTTTATCGCATATTTTCACGTTTAGGACTAACAGTTGTGAAAATATGTAACTGTAACAAATTGAAAAGAAAGTTACTGATTCACTTTCAAAAGTAAGCACATGCCAAAAACTTTATTACATATTTTCACTTTCAGGAATAACCATTTTGAAAGATATGAAACGATAACAATTTAAAACAAAATTAAGAAATTGAATCACTTTTAGAAATAAGTACTTTAAAACTTCAGTGACCTAGAAATGAATGACTACATTCATTGTAAGAGCATTTGTATTTGTTCTTACAGCTTTGTGTTGTGGTTACAAAGCTGTATTGAAAGCAGCTTTTGATGCGTTAACTGTCTTTCTTTTTATTACAGCAAACTCAGGGAACCAAGGGAGATAAAATAGTGTCCTCAGACGGGAAACAGAAAGAAGGCAGCAGTACCTGTACAGTCATGTGATCAACAGGACTCCTCTGATTGGTTTACAAGAAACCAATCAGATTATTGCAAACTGTAGATCTGAAGTGGGCAGGGTGTCAGAAGTGGGAAAAGCATGTTATGGGTGGGAATGGACCTCGGGAGAGTTCTGTTGGGGGGGGTGTCGTTGTTTTTGTGGGGGGGTGGGGGGGGGGGGGGGGGGTTCGAGGGGGGGGGGGTTTGGGGGGGGGGGGGGGATTTGTGACATGTTATTTTGAAGCTATACTGTGAAAAGGGGTTTTGCTGCTTTGAAGTTGTGTCATCATGTGAGGTGACAGTGTTTTGATTGGAAGTTTGTAGTTCTGACAGGTGGCTTTCCTGTTGAAGTTTTACCAGTGTGACGGCTCATCTTATTTTGCAGCTTTCTTTATTCATTTGACAGATTATGTTTTGGGTTTTTTCTTCCTTTTCTGAATAGGACAGACCATATGAGGTTATTTTGGAATTGTTGTTAATTTGGAAAGGTGGTGTTATTTTGATTTTGATGACTGATGTTACATGTTTTATATGTTATATGCCAAAGAGAGAAACAAGCAGGGAAGAGACAGGACTGAACTATATTGGATTGGAATCTCTCTGTTACTGTACAATTTGACTTACACATGACGTGTACATGCATGCTGATTCATTTTTGTAGACACATCTACAGACCACACATGCTTGTATTTCAAATGCACATGTACACATCTGTGTGCATACATAACATGCACATCCATGCGCACATGTAATGCACACACACACACACACACACACACACACACATGATCAAGCACATATTCACTTTTTTTTTTCGTCCTTGATGCACACTTTGCATACAGTGCCGATGGTCATCTCGTTGCAGTTGCTTCAAGTACCGTTTTCCCTCATTGTATAAATATCTGTTGTTGGATATCCCTTGCTGAGAAAATAATAAGACTGCTGTGACATGGGTTTTTTTTATGCACTCTCTTTAATTGGAAAAAATATTACAATTTTTGGTGGTTCATTATTGCTGATGAAATGAAACACTGCTGCTCTGTTTTATGTGCAAGCATGCTGATCATTGAAAAGAGAATAACGAGTGAAAAGTTATTTTATATTTCACCTTGTTTCTGTCTGAGTGTTTATGAAAAATAAATGTTTAAAAAAAAAATCAGGCAAACTTAATTCCAATTTGAATGAAGCTGATGAAGCTAATTTGTGCTTGATTAGAATACCCAATAACGGTCCACTATTTCACTGTCACACAAAAATAAGAATTCATTTAGATGTTGAAAATGTGCTGTGCAGGAGAAATCAAACCATATTTTATTCCAGGAATTTTAAAAAAAAAGAAAAAAGAATGGTACTTTGCCACCCTGTTCACCTTCCTAAAAAAAAAATGTGGTTCTTTGATATTCCATTGTTGTTAAAGGAAAATTTCCTTAAGACCAGAAAAGCATATCTATTTATGTGTATGCTACTGTATGACTGCTCTGTCATGGCATGACGTCATTGATCCACTTCAAAGTTTAGGCTTTGTTTGAGTGCAGAAGAAAATATGAAATTTCCTGTGTTTGTTTCATACAGAAATCTATAGTTTACTTAATTCTGAATCTTTTGACACCACATACATGTTTAAGATAATTCTTGTTTTGTAAAGCTACTAATGTGTGTGTTTTTTCATGAGCAGATTTCTCCATTTTGTCCTTTTTGGGTACACCAACTTTGAAAAAATGATAGAAAAGAAACTGTAATAGATATATCTCTCTTTCTGTCTGTTAATCTGTGATTTTTAAACTCACTGAAAGTACATAAATGCCAAAAATGATAAATTCCAACTGTTAGCAGGTTTTCCCATGCTATGTCACATATTTTCATTTGGCAAGAGGTAAATATCATGGAGATGCTTTAGAGGTGGATTCTGCTAACAAGCTCAAATGGTTTGTTTGAACTGCTTTGAAAATGCCTTGTATTTGAAGATTAATCTTAAAAAATATATATATTCTTTTCTTGTAAATGATAAACTGCTGGATGTACATATTTTATCATATCATGCAATATATTTCAAAGGAAATGGTTTGTGCAAATGGCCGAAATTGTTGTGTATATTTTCATTACTGTCTTTCTATATTTCTCTCATAATGAGTTGGAAAACATTTTGTTGTCCTTTTTTTCTTGTTTTTTTTTTCTTGCCCATTGAATATTTTTGTTAAAGATTTTTCTTGCCTCATTGATACTGTTGCCTCTTGTAAATGGACTGCGTATGTGTTTATATTTCTGGCATAATCTTTCCCTTGGGAAATATATTTCGACACAGTTTTGTGTCATCTGTATTCCCTTGTTTATTGTTGTTTCTGCAGAGTGACGTAGATCTGTTTATGATGCACAAGGGTCTGTTTTAGATGAGTGATCATGTCAGACAGTACGCTGTATTGCCTTTGACGGTATGGTTTGAGTTTCACTATCGTAGTCGTATTCATCGAACAACTTTGAACTTTTTCAGCTGAGGTAGAAACCATACAGCCAGTTAGCAAGTTGATCAATAACATGAACAAGATTTCATTGAAACAAACAGTAAAGTTGATCAATAACATGAACAAGATTTCATTGAAACAAACCGTAAAGTTGATCAATAACATGAACAAGATTTCATTGAAACAAACCGTAAAGTTGATCAATAACATGAACAAGATTTCATTGAAACAAACCGTAAAGTTGATCAATAACATGAACAAGATTTCATTGAAACAAACCGTAAAGTTGATCAATAACATGAACAAGATTTCATTGAAACAAACCGTAACGTTGATCAATAACATGAACAAGATTTCATTGAAACAAACCGTAACGTTGATCAATAACATGAACAAGATTTCATTGAAACAAACCGTAACGTTGATCAATAACATGAACAAGATTTCATTGAAACAAACCGTAAAGTTGATCAATAACATGAACAAGATTTCATTGAAACAAACCGTAAAGTTGATCAATAACATGAACAAGATTTCATTGAAACAAACCGTAAAGTTGATCAATAACATGAACAAGATTTCATTGAAACAAACCGTAAAGTTGATCAATAACATGAACAAGATTTCATTGAAACAAACCGTAAAGTTGATCAGTAACATGAACAAGATTTCATTGAAACAAACCGTAAAGTTGATCAGTAACATGAACAAGATTTCATTGAAACAAACCGTAAAGTTGATCAGTAACATGAACAAGATTTCATTGAAACAAACCGTAAAGTTGATCAGTAACATGAACAAGATTTCATTGAAACAAACCGTAAAGTTGATCAGTAACATGAACAAGATTTCATTGAAACAAACCGTAAAGTTGATCAGTAACATGAACAAGATTTCATTGAAACAAACCGTAAAGTTGATCAGTAACATGAACAAGATTTCATTGAAACAAACCGTAAAGTTGATCAGTAACATGAACAAGATTTCATTGAAACAAACCGTAAAGTTGATCAGTAACATGAACAAGATTTCATTGAAACAAACCGTAAAGTTGATCAGTAACATGAACAAGATTTCATTGAAACAAACCGTAAAGTTGATCAGTAACATGAACAAGATTTCATTGAAACAAACCGTAAAGTTGATCAATAACATGAACAAGATTTCATTGAAACAAACAGTAAAGTTGATCAGTAACATGAACAAGATTTCATTGAAACAAACCGTAAAGTTGATCAGTAACATGAACAAGATTTCATTGAAACAAACCGTAAAGTTGATCAGTAACATGAACAAGATTTCATTGAAACAAACCGTAAAGTTGATCAATAACATGAACAAGATTTCATTGAAACAAACCGTAAAGTTGATCAATAACATGAACAAGATTTCATTGAAACAAACCGTAAAGTTGATCAATAACATGAACAAGATTTCATTGAAACAAACCGTAAAGTTGATCAATAACATGAACAAGATTTCATTGAAACAAACCGTAAAGTTGATCAATAACATGAACAAGATTTCATTGAAACAAACCGTAAAGTTGATCAATAACATGAACAAGATTTCATTGAAACAAACAGTAAAGTTGATCAATAACATGAACAAGATTTCATTGAAACAAACCGTAAAGTTGATCAATAACATGAACAAGATTTCATTGAAACAAACCGTAAAGTTGATCAATAACATGAACAAGATTTCATTGAAACAAACAGTAAAGTTGATCAATAACATGAACAAGATTTCATTGAAACAAACAGTTCTTAGAAGCCATGCAACATTTTACTCGATGCTTTTGTATTGTATTTTAATCCACCGAAAGAAAAGAAGATATTTAGAGCGAACCGTATTTGAAGACAATTTGAGTCTGTTGCAGTATTGAGTGATGATACTATATATATTGATACAGAGTTTAATGGAAGTATTAGAAACTTGAGACGAGCAAGTTAAAAAAACAAACAAAAAAACAAGCAATTGCTTTGCTGAAATAGATGATATAAATTTATTGTGTTGACGGGTAAGCTTGACTGGCAGTTAGCTGTTTTTGATTGTGCAATAATAAGTCAGTAGTAATGCAGTTCTTTTTTTTAGTGCTGGGGGAATGAATCTAGGGGTAGGGGTTGTAGAGAGAGTTCACATTTCTTCTTCTTTTCTTCTGCTCATTGATTTATTGTGTATTTACTGCATGGTGATATAAATACACACATCAGCACTAAAAAAAAAAGAAAAAACAGAAAAAGAAAAGAAAAGACATTTTGAACATTAAAGAATAAGTGAAAATGCAGGAACTTTCAGTCAGTTTACTACACTAAATGTTGAATATCTGAAGATGTAAGTGGCAAAGAATAAATGAAAATACATTAACTTTCAGTCAGTTTACTATGCTAAATGACAAACATCTGAAGACGTAAGTTGCTCAACATACTGGTGAGATGTTCACAACATGATTTTTTTTTCTTGCACTTTGATTTCCTTGTTTCAGTTTGCACTTTAGGGTATAGGGCTTTTGAATAAGAAATAGTAGTCAGAAATGGTACGACTTCAACAAGTGCATTAAGTTAAATACTGTTGGAGTATTTTGCATTCTCAGCATTTAGGTTTAGTTTGCAAAAAAGACAGTTGGATGGTTTGTTCATAGTTTGAATTTGAAAATGCTGTTGTTATAAACAGCTCTTCACACACACACACACACACACACACACACACACACACACACACACAGCCATATATATATACAAATCATCCCGTGAGGAAGAAACAAGACTTTTCTGAAAATTTGGAATACATGGTAGATTGATGTTTTTCTTTTTTCCTCTCTCTCTCTCTCTCTCTCTCTCTCTGTACACACACGCACATGCACACACACATACACACACACACATATATATATATATGCTATGTATGCTAAAAATGGTATATTTGTTGACAGCACTGGATTTCCAGCTAAAGATTTATGAAGAAATGCAATAAGTGTTTATTCTTTCAGTTAGCGGAGTTAAACAGTAGACACATACCTATTTCTGCTCAGAAATAAAAAGCATGCTCTGTATTGTGAACTTCTCATTTTTGTGAAGCAGTGTTCTGTTTCAGGAGTCCATCCGTCCACTTTTTTTGGGGGGGAACAAATTTACTTTCTGACTGTGATATAACAGCTGACCAATGCTTTGTGCCTGACATGGGTAATTTTGTTGTCCCCCCCCCCCCCACCCCCCCTTCAAAAATGTTACATGCTGTTGATGACATGTATTCTGATTCCTATCATTTCCTGGAGATGTGCACCATGTATGCAAGAAGTGGAAAGGGAATGGTTTCAAGATTTTCAGACAGTGCGTGCACTATCCTGAAGTCGTTAAAACTGCTGAACAGTTGTATATTTTTGGGTGTTAGAGTGGAGAGAAGGGGAGGGGTGTGGGGGGGGGGGGGGGGAGTAGAGAGGACAGTGAATTTGGGGGGTTGGATTGGGGGGGGGGGGGGGCGAGCTAGTGGAGCAAAAAAATTTATTTTTTCCTGCTGTGTATACATTTCTAATTTCCGAATGTCTGCATCGCACATGACTTGTGTTAGTTTCAGTGTCGGTGACTTTCACTTGCTTCAGTCAACTGTGATGGCAGAGATACCATCTGTTTAATTGGTGACAAAAGATGGTTTGTTTAAATCGTTGATTATGACAAATAACCAGTTTGTTTTAATCAGTGATGATGGAAATTTGATGAAAAGACTGACGTTTGCTTAACCAATCAGTGACATTGACAGAAATTCAATTTGTTTAATCCGGATGATGAGAATTTGGTTTGTTTATTTTATCGGTGATAATAACAAGAGAAGTTTAGCTGGTTTGATACCAATAATAATGATAGAACTACCATTTTGTTTTAGTCAGTGATTAATTCACTTTGTTTAATTAATCATTGACTGTGAGAGAAATTGTGCATTCTGGAAGCTGACAGAGGTTATTTTGGGTCATCATGTGCTTGAAAGATGAAAGAATTAGTGAGAATGGAAACCACAGTTTTCACATTGCTTTTTTTTTCTGTTCTTTTTTTAATGCATACAATAAAGAAAAGCAGCAGCATGACATGTTTGTAACTCAGTTGTGGCTTGAAGGACAAAGTGAACAAAGTGAACAAATAACTGGACGCAAACTTTGCACAGAAATGGTTGCTTTCCCATTGTATGTGGGTCTGGAGCAATTGGAGGCAGACAGACAGTGAAAGAAATGGGCATTCTTCTTCTTCTTCTTCTGCGTTCACTCGTATGTACACGAGTAGGCTTTTACCTGTATGACCGTTTTTACCCCGCCATGTAGGCAGCCATACTCCGTTTTCGGGGGTGTGCATGCTGGGTATGTTCTTGTTTCCATAACCCACCGAACGCTGACATGGATTACAGGATCTTTAAAGTGCGTATTTGATCTTCTGCTTGCATATACACACGAAGGGGGTTCAGGCACTAGCAGGTCTGCACATATGTTGACCTGGGAGATCATAAAAGTCTCCACCCTTTACCCACCAGGCGCCGTCACCGTGATTCAAACCCGGGACCCTCAGATTGAAAGTCCAACGCTTTAACCATTCAGCTATTGCGCCCGTCAAGTGGGCATTCAGCATCACTGAGTGGACTGAAAGGAGCTATGCTGAAACTCCAGCCCCTACCCCGTGACTGCCAGGAGTGGTGAATGTTGGGGATGCACTGAGCTGTGAAGTGTCCCCACAACGAAACCACAATTTGGGACCAGTGACGGTGACCACTTTTCATAGATGGTTCAGTTTGGTAAACTGTTGTGCTTTCTTTGTTTTTTGTAAAGTCCCATGTACAGTTTTGCTTTCAGACTCTTAAATTCCATGGACATTTGTAAAGTCTAGTGTTCATTCAGATGAAGATAACTCTATTTCACAGGAGTCAGCAGGGATTGTGTCATTTCAGAATAGGGAAACAGCAGGTAGAAGAGAGATGGTTTCAGTGCAAAATGAAAATTTATTGCCAAGTTTCTGCCAAGACATCGGGCGAATTTACAGCTTTGATTCAGTTTTCTTGCCAGTTGTTGGGGAACCTGTAGGGCAGGTATGGGTAATTGTGAACAGCGTCTACGATTCGTATATCGCCCCACTTCGAAGCGTTCTTAACGGTTGCATTTCACAGTTTAACGTCTGCTTCAACCTTTTTCTGATACTTTGATGAATATCCATTTCCAAGAAACAGTCAAACCTAAGCTATTTCTGACTATTTCCAAGAAACAGTCAAACCTAAGCTGTTTCTGACTGTTTCCGCACCAATTCTTCTCTCCACGCACCACTGCCAACCAGTTACAAACGTGCTCTCAAAATCCTAAAATCAAAGGAAGCAAGTTGTAGGACTTGAACTTTGACACAGTTTAAAACAGTTGATTTGATGGGATATGTTGATTTGATGGGATATGTTGAATGCGCATTGCCGGTGCTGGGAGAATTCAAGAAAGCATATTGGTGACAGATCAGAGCGTCGGTTTTGACAGGAATCTGCAAATTAGTGTCGTTTGCAATCAGACCATAGGATATTTTGACGTGAGTCTATTTGCGAATGATGCTGCACAGCTACTGAGCATTCTCAAAAGGGTGTGTTTGTGTGCGGTGTGCATGTGGGGTGTGTGTGTTTAAATGTCTGTCTGTGGGCATGTGTCATCAAAACCAACAATACAACAGTCTGGTGCGATGTTCCAATAATAAGTAATGTCTAATGAGTTCAAAACCTGCTTCTGTTTTAATTGTCAACATGTACCCATAGCAATTGTTCGCAGTGACTTGCCCGTTCGCATTTACCATCAGGCACCCCTGCCATTTCAAATGTCGACAAAACGTTGAAAAGAATGAGCAGGCGAACTTTTTCGGGTGCAACCAGTTGGAGAAAGCTTTCGAAAACAAAAGAACTATGTTTGATTATTGTATGACATGTTATCTTTACAGTACACATGTTGAACTGGTCGCTTCGACTGGATCGTTCGCAATTACCCATACCTACCCTGCTGTGTTTAGAAAATGCCTGCTGGCTCTGAGGGATTCTGTGGTGAACCTTTCTGTGCAATATTTCACTCAAGTCATCCTGTTTACCTCCACAAATGTGTTGTTCATTGTTTTGTTGTTTGTTTGTTTTTTATGATACTGTTGCATTTTGTTTTGTCTTTTTTATGTTATTTATATTGATTGCAAATTGACTTCTTTTGATGTTGAATGTGTGCATTGGTTTGATTTCAGTTTGTTTTTGGTAACTTTGGGTGTTTTTGTGTGTGTTTGGTTTTTGTGTTTGTGTAATCTGACTGAAAATACTTGGGTATGTTAATAATTAACACAGATGTTTTGAATGTTGACATACGGTATGCTGTTACAGGCAGTATAGATAATTATCCGCACATCTACTTCTTCTTGAAATTGAATTTGTGACAACGTTTCTATTTATACAATATGTGGACAAAATATGGACAGACATTATATGACACATTTTTTTATTTCTTATTATTAAACAATTGGAGTGACTGGTGTTACCTGTTTTAGTCGTGCATTTCTGTGGGAAAAGGGCTATATTCATTTTTCTTGTTTATATGGTCAGTTTAAAGGAAAAGGTTGACCAGGGGGAAAAAATGTTAATAATCTGCTACTCTTAACAATACACATTTCATGGTAAGTGGCAAGGGAAATGAATTTGGTTGTAAATTCTATGACTCCTGAGATAAATTCTGCGGATAATTCCAGGTGTATCAAACTGTGGTGTGAATTACAATGTTGACATGCCATGTGATCAAAGTTGCAATGGGTTTGTCAGTTTCTCTGTTATGGTCAGATAATACATTCCATTTGACTCACGTTGTTCTTACTGTGTGTGTGTGTGTGTGTGAGTGCATTTTCCTCTTGACTGCTGCGTTGATAATTACATATTTGAAAACAAAAGCCATCAACTGTAACGATGGAATCCAAGTTACCTATCCAGAAGAAAAGGTAAGTAATCAGGTTAGAGGTTAAAGGTTCCGTAGCCTTTTACAGCTGGCCAGCTGAAGGAAGGCCACCATGAACTTGGAAGACCCTGCAAGCGCTTCAAGGACACCTCGAAGACAAACCTCAAAGCCTGTGACACAGACATCGCTACCTGGGAAACTGATGCCCTTGACCGCTGTCGCTGGAGGATGCTGTGCTCTAGTGGCATAAAGACGTTTGAAAACAAGAGAACGCTGGCCATTAAGGAAAAGTGTGAGCGAAGGAAGCAGGGCTCAACTTCTGGAGACGTTTTCCCTTGCAACACCTGTGGGAAGTGCTGCGCATCCAGAATCGGCCTCTTCTCCCATATGAGGACACACACCGACAGATAAGCCTGCCTGCCTACTCATCCGTCGGACTGACAGGAGACTCCATCATCATCAGCCTTTTGCAGCCATAGTGGCAGTGAATTAATGTCCAGCGTCTGGGGACTGGTATGGGAAGGTGGGTGTCAGTGAATTAATGTCCAGCGTCTGGGGACTGGTAATGGGAAGGTGGGGGTCAGTGAATTAATGTCCAGCGTCTGGGGACTGGCATGGTAAGGTGGGGGTCAGTGAATTAATGTCCAGCGTCTGGGGACTGGTAATGGGAAGGTGGGGGTCAGTGAATTAATGTCCAGCGTCTGGGGACTGGTATGGCAAGGTGGGTGTCAGTGAATTAATGTCCAGCGTCTGGGGACATGGGAAGGTGGGGGTCAGTGAATTAATGTCCAGCGTCTGGGGACTGGTACAGCAAGGTGGGTGTCAGTGAATTAATGTCCAGCGTCTGGGGACATGGGAAGGTGGGGGTCAGTGAATTAATGTCCAGCGTCTGGGGACTGGTATGGGAAGGTGGGGGTCAGTGAATTAATGTCCAGCGTCTGGGGACATGGGAAGGTGGGGGTCAGTGAATTAATGTCCAGCGTCTGGGGACTGGTATGGGAAGGTGGGGGTCAGTGAATTAATGTCCAGCGTCTGGGGACATGGGAAGGTGGGGGTCAGTGAATTAATGTCCAGCGTCTGGGGACTGGTATGGGAAGGTGGGGGTCAGTGAATTAATGTCCAGCGTCTGGAGACATGGGAAGGTGGGGGTCAGTGAATTAATGTCCAGCGTCTGGGGACTGGTATGGGAAGGTGGGGGTCAGTGAATTAATGTCCAGCGTCTGGGGACTGGTATGGGAAGGTGGGGGTCAGTGAATTAATGTCCAGCGTCTGGGGACTGGTATGGGAAGGTGGGGGTCAGTGAATTAATGTCCAGCGTCTGGGGACTGGTATGGGAAGGTGGGGGTCAGTGAATTAATGTCCAGCGTCTGGGGACTGGTATGGGAAGGTGGGGGTCAGTGAATTAATGTCCAGCGTCTGGGGACTGGTATGAAAAGATGGGGCTCAATCCTCCGTCCACCACTATCAGTGAAGTTGTTTTGTTTTCATCAGAAATGGCAGATAATTGGCTGGATAAAGTTCTTTGTTCAAACCATAGAAGTAACAAAAGGATCAAGTCCATTGTCTGAACAACAGCTGAAGATTTAAAACTACTGCAGGGTCTGCAGTCCTACTCAAGACATGTCAGGCGTTATCCCAATATTTTCAATCCAAGCTGTTTCAAAGCATGTTCGTTTCACCAGACTCAATCAGTGATTGTTTTGGTTTCTGAATCAGCTAAGTACTTGAAGATGGTGATTGTTTTGGTTTCTGAAACAGCTAAGTACTTGAAGATGGTGATTGTTTTGGTTTCTGAAACAGCTAAGTACTTGAAGATGGTGATTGTTTTGGTTTCTGAAACAGCTAAGTACTTGAAGATGGTGATTGTTTTGGTTTCTGAATCAGTTAAGTACTTGAAGACGGTCTGCTGGCTGCAGAGACGTCAAGCTCACTTGGCTGGATGCTGTTTCACTTGAAGTAGCTCTGCAGTCTCATGTTTCAGTTTCTCAGGGAGGCGTCACAGCGTTGAGACAATTCCATACATCACATCTGCTGGGTAGATGCCTGACAGCAGCTTAACCCAGTGTGCTTGTCAGGCCTTGAGTGCAAGAAATACATTTAGTGTGCCCATCAGAATGGATTTCTTTAATAGAATTTTGCCAGAGGGACACTCTCGTTGCCATGGGTTCTTTTTCAGTGCACCAAGTGCATGCTGCACACGGGACATCGGTTTATCGTCTCATCTGAATGACTAGATGCTCGGTTTGATTTTCCAGTCAAACTTGGGAGAAAGGGTGAGAGCAGGATTCGAACCCACACCCTCAGGGGCACTGTATTGGCAGATAAGTATCTTCACCATTCTGCCACCTTGCCCTTCAGAGCAACCTTATACCTACGTTTGGGCCTTCCCTGTCTGCGTGAGGCAACCTTGAGCTGACCGTACATCAGTTCTGATGACAAGGCCAGTCCAGCATAACTGAGCCTTCAGCAACACTGACTCAGTGCTCAAGCCAGCTGTATCCAGCACTTCTTGCTTTGTCACTTTATCCTCCCAGTGCTTATGATCCCACAATGACATATATAAAAACACAATTCAAACAAGAACATACATCTTTTGTATTCTTTATTTGGCTTCACCGTTTAAGAAAAGAGACATGATTCTTGCCTGCGAAACAGTGTTCAAAGTGACATATAACAGTGTACAATGTGTAATGTTCTTGGGAGGGTTTTTGAGCAAAGTGTGATGTGTGATTCTGTTCGATATGTCAAAAGGAACAAGTTACTGTCTACAGGATTATAGGGGGTGAAAAAAAAAGGCAAAGTGAGTAAAAATAATAATAAAAGGGTGAAAGACTCATTACAATATACACAAATAAAATGAACACTGATAGAAAAAGGACATATAAATGCATGAGGCTTGTCACAACATATCCATTAAGTATGACACAAACCAAAAACGTCAACACTGATAACACAATATCAAGCCATTATGAATATTTATATATATATATATATATATATATACATATATAATATATATATATATATATATGCACACACATACCAAATTCTATGGTACAAAGAACAAAAACAAATGGTGAATGTTCCTCAGACAGGGAATGTGAACCCAACAGTACGTCCCAATTATTCAACGTCAATTGTAAATGGACAGATAACTTGATTAAATATGCACATGTATAAATCATAACGCACAGAAACGTGTAACTTCGCACAAGATGATGACCAAGTTTCTAAGAAAAGAACATAACATCTAGCAATCTAAGTTGCAAATTAAAAGCCAAAATACAAACTGGGCGGAAATGTTGGAGGGGTAAGAGAGTGGAAGAACTGCTTATTTCAACAACAATGTAACCCTTCAATTTGGCAGGCTGGGAAATTGTCCAGAAGAGTTTCCTCTGAAAATCAGCCTGGAGTCCAGGGGCTGTCTTGGGGCCCCTAGAGGGGTGTGGGGGGTGCAAAAATTAAATATCTTTTTTAAGAGACTTGGGGGGCCTCCGTACTCGTCTTTTTTTTTTTCTTTTTTTTTTCCCTGCCCTCTGAAAAAAAAAAATCCCTCTGAAATCAACTGCTCTTCCAATCATAGCGGATCCACTGAGAGTTCCCCAGCCTGATTTTGTTTGAAATGTCCCGTTTAAAAATAAGATTAAAAAAAAATTTTTTTTAAAGAGATGAAAGTTCCAGCACAACGAAGCAGTTGATACACTTCGCAAAACGATGACAGTTTGGGAAACTCACACAATTTTCTTCTTGGGGTGGAACGGTGAAATGATGCAGAGTTTTCGGCAATGTAATTACAAGTGCCACTTATAAAATCAGAGGTGCTTTCTTGTTCTTGCATGTGCACTTATATGTTGCACTGAAAATTCACAGCTTCCAGAGGTCCTTTCTTGTTCTTATATATGCACTTCCAATTGATAGAACAAAAATTCACAAGATGATTTATAAGCTATTGAATAACTATGGGGTTTTGGGGGCTTTTTTTCTTTTTTTCCAAATGTAATTTTCAAGCTGCTCTTTGTGCATCTGTACCCAAAACAGCCATTTGTGTATTCAATGAGAGACCAGTCGTAGATCTTATGCAGCCTGTGTCATTTAAATCTCTCGTTTTGGGGTTGTTGTTGTTGTTGTTTTTTTTGGGGGGGGTTGGGTTTTTTTAACTTTTTACAAAAACACACCTGCATTTTGAAATGGTCCTGAATGATTTCTATCGCCTGAGAAAAATAATGGAACATTTCTGTGGCGTACTTCTCTTATATGGTTTTCACCCTCCTTCTACAAGTAGGTAAAAAGAGGAGAGAAAAAGAGAGGCACATATTTTCAACGGAACTGCCATTTTCCCATAGGGAAAAAAAAGATAACGGCAGCCAAGAAAGACTGAAGCACAAGATCAAGAAAGAAAAGTTGGGGAGGAGGGGGAGGAAGGGGGGGCAAAGGTTGAGGGGGGGGGGGGGGGGGGGGGGCTCACTCAGTCTGGATCCACTACTAGACAATTTTTGTTGTCAGCAGGGCTTGGTAAGTGGTGTACTAAGTACATTAAATCAGAACAGACACTACTGAACACCACCAAAGTGACTCAGCAGCAGTGCAGGGTCTCCTCTGGTGTGTGGCCGCCTTTCACTACTGACAAGTAACTATCTGATGTGGAAACCCTATGCCTCTAACCTTTCATCCACAAAGAGGTACACCTGTTTTTAAAGAAAAAAAGCCAATATTTTCTCATTAAAAACTTGAATGTAAACTTTGAAATGCATACATATTCAGTTATTAGTAAATTGATGAATACATATATAAAACAAAAAGACAATGAGAAAATCAACAGCAAACTACAGTGGGTCAAAATTTTTCTGACATTTCTTTTTTTTTCCTGGTCAAAGTGAAATGAGGAAGTGTCTTTTCTCTGAAGTTAGATTATAAAAATTAATTTTTTTTTTTTAAATTAAAAAATAAAAAGAAGAATAAAGCTGATCCACAGTAACAACCACAAACTTTAAGCTTATCCAAGCGAACAACATACATCAAACATTTATTTCACAAAACCATGCTGTAAAGAAAAATCTGCAAAATAAAATTCTCACTGGAAGCTGTGGAAAATAATCAATAATCACAGATGTTATATATATATATGTATATACATATACCTTTTATAAACATATGCATGGACCATGTAATATCTTATCATCAACATGAACACAATAAAACGTCATGCACCTGAAAATGCAATTAAAAAAGAAAAGAAAAGAATGAGTCGGCATTCGAAGCAACGTCCAAACAGCAGCAGATATTAAATTATGCACCATCTGCATTTTATCACGGAGGCATTACATCTTAACCTGTACCCTGCATTCAAAAGCAAACAAACAAATTAAAAACTGGCACTTTAAAACAGCCACTTTTGTCCCAGTTTCAACACATACATGATTTCTCTTGCCTTACTTCATTACTCCTCTTTCAATGAATGCTCCAACAATGGGCGCAAATCTTCACACATCAAGCTAGACAACAAAGAAAAGCTTTATTTTGTGGAAGTATCATGAACACCAGTACAAAGTACCTATCTAACTGGTAAAAATAATGATGTCAACTAATTACATGGAATTTAAATCAGAGCTAAAAGTGTTCAAGGATTCAAAAAGTTCTTGTTTTGGTGCAAGTGACTATATCAAGTATTTTTGTACAATCCATTGCTGTCAAGTTTGTTAAAAATCTTAGAAAAAAAAATTGAAGTGTTCCATATTAGCTTATCTCAATCATGATATGTATATTTTTGTTTCCAATGATATAAGAAGTCCTTAATCTGTAAATTATAACCCTACTCACCCCACCCCCCACCCCCATCCCCACTCTACCCCCTCCCCCAAACAAATGAAACATTGACATCTGTGACTGGATCTAGCTTTCATTTTTATTTCTTCAGAGGACTGGCCGCCTGACTGGGGTACAGCAGACGCCCAATTCGACCAACGTCCATCCTTGATGTTTTTCAGTGATGAGATTTTCCATGTACAAACAAATAAACTGTTAAAAAAAATCACATACTAAAAAAAAGAAGAAAAAAAAATTATAACCTGGAAATTTCCACCAAAAGGTTTACACACCTTTTTCTTCTTTTTTTTCTTCTTTTTTTTTTATAATCTTTTTTTGATTCCATCTTTGGGTTTTCGATTTCTTTACACACCTTATTTCCCAACGTTTTTTCCCTTTTTTTTCAAATCAAAAATATGTATTTCCAAGATAACTGTATACGACATCTTTTGAATCTCTTGGAGATGATTTGTACAGGTGTAGATATCTTGACCATTCCTCCATACAACCACATATTTTTCTGAAATATATTTTTGAAGTGGTTACACTTTGTTATAACTATGTTGAAGAAGTCTGAGAAGTATTGGAGAAGGAGAGAGTAGGGCACAATCTAACTGTAGTCTGTCCTTCAAAGACGGTCACAAGGGGATCTTCTTCTTCTGCGTTCACTCGTATGCACACGAGTGGGCTTTTACGTGTATGACCGTTTTTACCCTGCCATGTAGGCAGCCATACTCCGTTTTCGGGGGTGTGCATGCTGGGTATGTACTTGTTTCCTTAACCCACCGAACGCTGACATGGATTACAGGATCTTTAACGTGCATATTTGATCTTCTGCTTGCATATACACATGAAGGGGGTTCAGGCACTAGCAGGTCTGCACATATGTTGACCTGGGAGATGGTAAAAATCTCCACCCTTTACCCACCTGGCGCTGTCACCGTGATTCGAACCCGGGACCCTCAGATTGACAGTCCAACGCTTTAACCACTCGGCTATTGCGCCCATCAGTCAGAAGGAGATGACTTAATGGAGCACAGCCAGCCTTGGATGCAATGTCATTTCTTTCACAAGGAAAACTAAACAGCAAAACCAAATAATGGTTGGCTACTAATATATTTCTGTATCAGTCTGTATATTTAAAGTGAGTTTCTGAAAGTGTACACTTCCATCGGGTGAGTTTAAAACCCGAGTCACAATGAAAAGTTCACTGGTAAAATTTTCCACAACTCTCAAAGACATGGGTATTAAATTTGATGGGTTTTTTTCACCTGCTTCTCAAACTTGCAACTTCCAAATGATGACTGACAACATCTAGAATGTTCATGCTTACCACTGCAGCTGAAAAGCAGTGCGTTTAAGCTTCGGTCCAAGTTCAGGGAAGTTAGTACTTGTATATTTGTTTTTTCAAAATGGTGTGCACACGTTCCTCACACACAAACAGATGAGGTGTCTAGGCTCCTGACAAGTCCAGTCAACCTCAATATTACAGAATATGAATAAGTTTTTTACGGGATTTACAGGAAATATCATACAGGGAAGAAACAAACGATACTATGTAATCATTATCATACTGCACATAATTCCTACAAAGAAGAAATAAATGATACAATACATTATCATATTGCAACAATTCCCATATTAAAAAAAGGACCCCAAAAATATATATATATAGCACATCATTCAGCAAATGGAACAGTGATAAAGCTCACAACGTTGATGCTTGGCAACAAAGTGGTATCTCTCCATCTTGTTTGTTCAATCTTACAATATTCATATTCATGAACACATGCAGGCTAAACCCCTCGATCCCCTATAGAAGACGACGTCGACAGGGAAAAAGCAAAAGGAAGAGCAGGGGGGAGAACTCTGTGCAGATCCCTTCTTTCTGATTTTTTTTTTTTTTTTTTAATACACTTCTTCTTATTCTTCGTGTGTACACGAGTGAACCTTTACATGTATGACCGTTTTTACCCTGCCATGTAGTCAACCACACTCCGTTTTCGGGGGTGTGCATGCTGGGTATCTTCTTGTTTCCATAACCCACCGAACGCTGACATGGATTACAAGAACATTAACATGCGTATTTGATCTTCTGCTTGCGTGTACATACAAGGGGCATTCAGGCACAGGCAGGTCTGCACATATGTTGACCTGGGAAATCAGAAAAATCTCCACCCTTTACCCACCAGGCACCACTGCTGAGATTGGAACCCGGGACCCTCAGATTGAAAGTCTAACACTCTAACCACTCGGCTATTGCGCCCATCTTTAATACACTAAAAGACGAAACAGGAAAAACAAAAATCACTGTACACTCTAAATGATAAAAAAAACCCAACGCCACAACTAGACAAAAAGATTCACCAACCTGACTGCAGCATTTAACATGCTTTAAAATACAAAACAAGAAGGAAATATAGCAACAGATTAACAATCATTATTATCATAATAACTAATAATAATAATGGATAGTTGTTATAGAACTTTTCACTTCTACTGTTTTTCCTGAACTATATATAATAATATAGAACTGAAACAGAACTACCTGGTACGCTGAAATCATTCTCACATTTTCAAAACTTTCAAAACCACTCTTTCACACACTCTTACATTCGTGCAGTTTGCACAACCACAAGTTTTATGCAGAAATATAAAGATAATCATTTTTCAAATCAATACTTCTGTTGGTTCCACCCATGTGAGAAAAATCATGTTTCGTATACATAACTAAAATAATGGGTAGTCTGCTCATATATTAACGAACACAACCACAACAAATTAAATACTTGGAAAGTTCTAAGTTTAAAAGGTTCTCTCCCTTCACAAAACTGTTTTTTTAACAAGGAATAATCAGTTATTTGTATTTGTATTTGTATTTCTTTTTATCACAACAGATTTCTCTGTGTGAAATTCGGGCTGCTCTCCCCAGGGAGAGCGTGTCACTACACTACAGCGCCACCCATTTTTTAAAATTTTTTCCTGCATGCAGTTTTATTTGTTTTTCCTATCGAAGTGGATTTTTCTACAGAATTTTGCCGGGAACAACCCTTTTGTTGCCGTGGGTTCTTTTACGTGCGCTAAGTGCATGCTGCACACGGGACCTCGGTTTATCGTCTCATCCGAATGACTAGCGTCCAGACCACCACTCCAGGTCTAGTGGAGGGGGAGAAAATATTGGCGGCTGAGCCGTGATTCGAACCAGTGCGCTCAGATTCTCTCGCTTCCTAGGCGGACGCGTTACCTCTAAGTGCTGTTGAGAGTTTTCCTCTCTCTCTTCTCCTCGCCTTCTCTCTCTCTCTCTCTCTCTCTCAGTACTAATATAATTTTATTTCATTTCACTTCATTTCTCTCCCTCTCTCATGTATATTTATCTTGTTGTTTTTTGTCACGAAAGTGGGAAATGTGCCCGCTGTGTTGTGTTACTTGCTTGTGTGTGTTCAGCTTTATGCATTGCTGTTTTATCTTTTCTTGAACATTTGTCATGTTGCCAGTGTGCTGGACCTGGCTGTTGGCTGAGATATTGTGATGGGTGAGCGACGAGCCTGTGGATGCACAATTTAATTTCCAAATGGATGAATAAATTTATATTATATTGTATTGCATTGCATTGCATTGCACTACATTGTATTGTATTGTAAGTATCATTTTGAGCGGGTGTGAATTTGATGTCTGTATTTCTACAACCCTTTGTTGTTTTTGCCAACGTTTTGATTTGATTTTCTCTTTGCCCTGAGGGCTGGAGGGAAAGAAGCATAAGCATGCTTATTCCACTTCCCTTTTCAAAGAAAATTTCTTTGTTCGCTTGTCTGTCTGAGCTGAGTAGGTGGAGGAGGGGGTGGGGGGTATCACATAATTCCATTCTCGTTCCTTCCACCTTTCAATTTGTGTCAGCACATCTTGGAACAATTATGTTAGGTAACTCGGATTTGATCATTCAGAGATCAATCCTACTTTAACTGAATTCATTTACACAGAAGGTGTTTCCATTTAACATAAACCAACAACCCATTTCAGCTTACATACAATGTGAGTGTTGTCTACATACATGTATTTATTTATATGCCAGTATATTTTGTTTCGTCTTTAGTACAGATTAAACAGCAAGAGGTGAGAAAGATTTCACGGACCCCGAAGTGTTTACTGAGAATGAGCCTAAATTCAATGTTCAGTTTTTACCGTGTTCAAAGTAAGCAATGAAGCCCTTTGATTGACTGATTAATTCCATGCTACATACACACAAAGTCCAAGAGTTTCACCATCCTCCGTAAAGTTCCAGTACATATCATGCAACCATCTCTGGAACAGTCACATCTTTGATCTTTCAACTGAACGTCACTTTGGCCATTGTCGTTCACACGTCAGTTAGCTCACACACTGACAGCACACAACCATCTTTTCAAGCCTTTTTCCTCCTTGATCACATGTCTTTGTGAGACGAAGTTCTTCATTTCCGATGAAATACATCAATTATAGGCTGATGTCCCATATACACAAAATAAAATAACAATAAAAAAGGACTTACATTTTCACCATGTGAGACGCTCGTTTCAACAGGACACCATTCAACAAAGGACAGGCCGTCAATTCTCACACATGAAAATCCAACAGACAGCAGGTCTGGTTTTGGCAGCTTGGTTCTTGACGATGCAGGTGATTCAGGCTTCACAGATCAATCTCATCCTCCTCTAGCAGTTTGCGCCGCTGATATAGGCGGTACTGGACACGCCAAAAGCGGTAGCTGAGGAGAGCCATCAGCCCGTACACAACCATGCAGATGTAGCCCATCACCTGCAAAACAAAAGTGAACAGGGAATCACGTTCATGTACCTTAACTGGTTGCACACCTTTCATTTTGACAGGTGTGTATACCTTAACTGGTTGCACACCTTTCATTTTGACAGGTGTGTATACCTTAACTGGTTGCACACCTTCCATTTTGACAGGTGTGTATACCTTAACTGACTGTACACATTCCATTTTGACAGGAGCATCTACCTTAACTGACTGTACACATTTCATTTTGACAGGTGTGTATACCTTAACTGACTGTACACATTCCATTTTGACAGGAGCATCTACCTTAACTGACTGTACACATTTCATTTTGTCTGGTGTGTATACCTTAACTGACTGTACACATTCCATTTTGACAGGTGTGTATACCTTAACTGACTGTACACATTTCATTTTGACAGGTGTGTATACCTTAACTGACTACACATTCCATTTTGACAGGAGCGTCTACCTGAACTGACTGTACACATTTCATTTTGACAGGTGCGTATACCTTAACTGACTGTACACATTTCATTTTGACAGGTGCGTATACCTGAACTGACTGTACACATTTCATTTTGACAGGTATGTATACCTGGACTGACTGTACACATTCCACTTTGACAGGTGTGTATACCTTAACTGACTGTACACATTCCACTTTGACAGGTGTGTATACCTGAACTGACTGTACACATTCCACTTTGACAGGTGTGTATACCTTAACTGACTGTACACATTTCATTTTGACAGGTGTGTATACCTTAACTGACTGTACACATTTCATTTTGACAGGTGTGTATACCTGAACTGACTGTACACATTTCATTTTGACAGGTGTGTATACCTTAACTGACTGTACACATTCCACTTTGACAGGTGCATGTACCTGAACTGACTGTACACCTGTTTGCTTCCTGTTTCCAAATCGTTATGTTGCAGCTGTAGCCTAGTACCAGTATACCTTGTGCAGACTGATTTGTGTGCTACTGTTAGTCTCTCAGATGTGATTTGTGTGCTACTGTTAGTCTCAGACTGATTTGTGTGCTACTGTTAGTCTCTCAGAGTGATTCGTGTGCTACTGTTAGTCTCAGAGTGATTTGTGTGCTACTGTTAGTCTCTCAGATGTGATTTGTGTGCTACTGTTAGTCTCAGAGTGATTTGTGTGCTACTGTTAGTCTCTCAGATGTGATTTGTGTGCTACTGTTAGTCTCTCAGAGTGATTTGTGTGATACTGTTAGTCTCTCAGATGTGATTTGTGTGCTACTGTTAGTCTCTCAGATGTGATTTGTGTGCTACTGTTAGTCTCTCAGATGTGATTTGTGTGATACTGTTAGTCTCAGAGTGATTTGTGTGCTACTGTTAGTCTCTCAGATGTGATTTGTGTGCTACTGTTAGTCTCAGAGTGATTTGTGTGCTACTGTTAGTCTCTCAGATGTGATTTGTGTGCTACTGTTAGTCTCTCAGATGTGATTTGTGTGCTACTGTTAGTCTCAGAGTGATTTGTGTGCTACTGTTAGTCTCTCAGATGTGATTTGTGTGCTACTGTTAGTCTCAGAGTGATTTGTGTGCTACTGTTAGTCTCAGAGTGATTTGTGTGCTACTGTTAGTCTCTCAGATGTGATTTGTGTGCTACTGTTAGTCTCTCAGATGTGATTTGTGTGCTACTGTTAGTCTCAGAGTGATTTGTGTGCTACTGTTAGTCTCAGATGTGATTTGTGTGCTACTGTTAGTCTCAGAGTGATTTGTGTGCTACTGTTAGTCTCTCAGATGTGATTTGTGTGCTACTGTTAGTCTCAGAGTGATTTGTGTGCTACTGTTAGTCTCTCAGATGTGATTTGTGTGCTACTGTTAGTCTCAGAGTGATTTGTGTGCTACTGTTAGTCTCTCAGATGTGATTTGTGTGCTACTGTTAGTCTCTCAGATGTGATTTGTGTGCTACTGTTAGTCTCAGAGTGATTTGTGTGCAACTGTTAGTCTCTCAGATGTGATTTGTGTGCTACTGTTAGTCTCTCAGATGTGATTTGTGTGCTACTGTTAGTCTCTCAGATGTGATTTGTGTGCTACTGTTAGTCTCTCAGAGTGATTTGTGTGCTACTGTTAGTCTCAGAGTGATTTGTGTGCTACTGTTAGTCTCAGAGTGATTTGTGTGCTACTGTTAGTCTCTCAGATGTGATTTGTGTGCTACTGTTAGTCTCTCAGATGTGATTTGTGTGCTACTGTTAGTCTCTCAGATGTGATTTGTGTGCTACTGTTAGTCTCTCAGATGTGATTTGTGTGCTACTGTTAGTCTCAGAGTGATTTGTGTGCTACTGTTAGTCTCTCAGATGTGATTTGTGTGCTACTGTTAGTCTCTCAGATGTGATTTGTGTGATACTGTTAGTCTCAGAGTGATTTGTGTGCTACTGTTAGTCTCTCAGATGTGATTTGTGTGCTACTGTTAGTCTCTCAGAGTGATTTGTGTGCTACTGTTAGTCTCTCAGATGTGATTTGTGTGATACTGTTAGTCTCAGAGTGATTTGTGTGCTACTGTTAGTCTCTCAGAGTGATTTGTGTGCTACTGTTAGTCTCTCAGATGTGATTTGTGTGCTACTGTTAGTCTCTCAGATGTGATTTGTGTGCTACTGTTAGTCTCTCAGATGTGATTTGTGTGCTACTGTTAGTCTCTCAGATGTGATTTGTGTGCTACTGTTAGTCTCTCAGATGTGATTTGTGTGCTACTGTTAGTCTCTCAGATGTGATTTGTGTGCTACTGTTAGTCTCTCAGATGTGATTTGTGTGCTACTGTTAGTCTCTCAGATGAGATGAAGTACCACAGTCCCATGTCCAAATTCACTTAACACAGGTAAAAAAAAACACCAAACAAACATGGCAGTGCTAACATTGTTCTGGCAAAACTTTTGTGGAATAAAATGGGTGGTGCTAGCAGCCTGTATTCCGACCCCCCCCCCCCCCCCCCCCCCCCCCACCCCCAACGCCCCTCCCCTCAAAAATCTGTTTGACTGAGGGTAATACAGTATGCTACAATATTCTCAGATCTTCTGTTATCAGCTGGTCATATTTCAAAATGCAACCAAGCAGTTGTAAGTGCTGGTTTTTCAATCTCTGATTGGACTACTGCCAATGATATCTGAATGTCTTGGGTGAACCCAGTGGATAATGGGCAGCTCATCTTTCATGGCTGCCAAGTACACATGATAATTCACACATATCAACAACTTGGTCAACACCCAATGAAAAAACATTCTATCTTCTCCCTATCCTTGCTAGATACTACTTTAATAGAATAAATGTCAAGTTCTCACAGTTCAAAATTTTAACAAAGGTCAAATGAACTTTTAAAGTAAACAAAACACACGCATCATTCACTTGTGTCAGTCAGCAATGTCAACCGCGTGATTGGTTTCACACTGGACAAGATAAGCAAATATTGTTTGTCTGCTTTGGCAGATTTGAAATATGCAATATGAACTCTCCTTTCAACTAATGTGCACGTGCAAAATTATGAAATATAACTTCGCTGAGGCGAATTCCCTCCTGGTCTGTTTGAGTAAGCAATGGATACACAATAATGGAATTTTTGTTGTTGTTGCTAAAACACTTTATTTAGTGGAACCAATTATCAGTAACTGTATCAACTCAACCACCACTGATAAGGCCAAAGACCTGATCAATAAAATATTCATATCCACTCATACAATTTCTAACCACTACTCTGGATTATGGAAAACAGTTATAGTCACAAGTTAATTTCCATGTGGATTAATTAAGTGTTTTTTAATTGAATTTGAATAGAACTGAATTGAATAGTTTGGGGGTACTCTCACTGTCAGTTTTAGAATAAAATTTACTCACCACAACAATCGCAAGCTGATGCACCGTCTGCTCAGAGACGTTGGTTTTCATCTTCTGGTAAAAATCGAAAGCACTGGCAACGAGGGACGTTCCCACCAAGTAGAGAAATGCAAACACAGAGTACAACACCATGTCCTGCAATCACACCACTCACTTGCTCAACCCTCCAGAAAGAACCACACTAGACTTTCTGTGCATGTGTGTGCATGTGTGTGTGTGTGTTCATTCTTTAGTTTAGTGTTTTTTCACTATCAGTGATATTAGACGATTAAAAAAAAAAAAAAAAAAAAAGGGGGGGGGGGGGGGGAGGGAAGAGGAAAACAGAAAAGGTAGAAAACAACCCCAAAAATGCATAACTAACATGCAATTACATTTAACAGAAACAATTCAATAATGATGATAATAATCAGAAACCATTAACACAAAGGAATGTAGAAATAGGGCTATGAACTAATGCCTATGAAAGTTCGACCATAAGAACCTCGTCAGAAATAACTTTCCAAAAATCATCTGCAGAATAGTTATTCTCTTTGAAATACTTGGGCAAGAAGGTACGTAACTGCTGACAGTGAAACAAACAATGATGCAAGCTGAACTGCTTACCACAGATGCATTTAACATTTTTACTTTACTTTGTCTTCAGCGCATCAAGTTTTATACAGAAGAAATATTAATCTTGTAATATATTAATCTTATTAATCTTGTATAGCAAGCTGATGGATTCGGTATCTTTTCTTTAATAATATTCTCGGGAAATAATGTCCCTTTATGTTTTAAAAACTTTTCCTTCCATCGGTTATGAAATCGACCCAATGCTGATTTTTCTAGCAAAGTGTATGCCTTTGTGTGTGTGGGTGTGTGGGTGTGTGTGTGTGTGTGTATGGTAAGTGTGTGTGTGTGTGTGTGTGTGTGTGTGTGTGTGTGTGTGTGTGTTTAGCCTTCAATTTAACGTCTTTCCACTTTAAGTGATATTAAACACGTAGTTTTTTATTAAATGAAAATATAACACTAGACATGTGGTGTGGTTGGGGAGAGGGGTGGGCGGGTGGGAGGTTGTTCCATATTCAGAGATAATGCACTGAAAAATAGATGGTATCAAAATCACAAAATCAGTCAAAGATTTAGAGTGCCATTTTCATTGCCCCGCCCCCCTCCTCCTCCCCTTACCTCCATCCCCACATTCACACAATGTACGTCGATTCATTAAGCAAGCAAAATAATAGGGATGGTAAGAAAACTTGAATTATCTAATAACAGCATGCCTGTGAAAGTGACTTCAGTACAAAGAAAGAAAGAAAGAAAAAAGACATGTCAAAATGAATTTTTTAAAAACCTGAGAAGGGATAAAAAAAATCTATCTTTTTATCAAATTACTTTTGTTGCTTATAATTATATACTCTCACAATTGCAAATGCATGGTATTACTCTTTAAGTATTTTACTTTGACATACGAACAGTATACTTGTGTATGTTACCAAACACACGTACTCTGCCATGTTTCTGCATTGTTTCTTTTGCAACAATCTGGGTTTTTTTTTTAATATTATGACAATATCAATACCTCATCTCATCCACCCATGTATTTTCCATCTCATCCAATGTTGAAAAAAATGTTTTAAGAATTTTTTCAAAAATCTTTTGTCACTGCCATTGTTATTTTTCATAACTTATTCCACAATAAAAATAATAATATGATAATAACTGGACATTTATCAGCATTTTCTTTCTTGCACATAGCACTTTACAATCCACACACATACATACGAAACAGCACACCAACTGCTCAAAACGAAGAGCATATTAAATCTGAACACAAAAAAATCAGCAAAATGTAAAAAAAAAAAAAAATAATCCAACTTGCAAGCAGACTTTGTAGTTTGTTACCCACCACAATGGTCCACTCAACGACAAGCACATTGATGACGGAAGTGACGTTGGCACAGATGATGACGAGGGAGGTCATGAAGGTCAGGACGAGGACGAACAGCATGATGCGGAAGTGCCACTCCAGTGGCAGGTTGAGAAGTCCCCCTTCCCTCCGCCCAGAGGACACCAGGCACACAAGGGTGATCAGCGTTAAGATCTGCCCCCAGACAAGCCACACAAGACACGCTATTACATTTCAATGTATTTTGTGTGACCAGCGTTAAAATCTGTACAATACACGCAATTACATTTCAATGTATTTTGTGTGACCAGCATTAAGATCTGCCCCCAGACAAGCCACACAAGACACGCTATTACATTTCAATGTAATTTATGTGACCAGCGTTAAAATCTGTACAATACACGCTATTACATTTCAATGTATTTTGTGTGACCAGCGTTAAAATCTGCCCAGACAGGTCACACAAGACACGCTAGACACACAAGGGTGATCAGCGTTAAGATCTGCCCCCAGACAAACCACACAAGACACACTATTACATTTCAATGTATTTTGTGTGATCAGCATTAAAATCTGCTCAGACAGGCCATACAAGACACGCTATTACATTTCAATGTATTTTGTGTGATCAGCATTAAAATCTGCTCAGACAGGCCACACAAGACACGCTATTACATTTCAATGTATTTTGTATGATCAACATTAAAATCTGCTCAGACAAGCCACACAATACAAACTATTAATTACATTTCAATGTATTAATTTATATCTTTACCTTGTCTTTAATATTTCATTTTCATGTTAATGTTTTACATAAAGTAAGAGGATAGCCTTCCAAGGCCTGATCAACATGTTGGGTGTATGTGAAGATCAGGCATCTGACTTTATTCTGCAGATGTGATGTAGCGTATCAATCAGTCTGCCCACTCTGACACCTTCTTCAAACTGAAACTGTAAAAAAAAGAATTGAAACCTTTTAGAAAATTACAATGCAAGACACTGAATGGGCAGGCAGATATTGACGCAGTGATAGTGATACCAAAAAAAAATAAAATAAAAAATAAAGCAACAACAACAACAACAACAAAAAAACCCACACCACACAATCCAATTCCAAGTAAAGAGAAGTTTAAACAAAACAGAAAAAAAAGAATGACAATACAGGACATGCAATAGGTTATTAGAGCTGTGGGCAAACAGCAAGACAATTCATAGTAGGACTGGGAGAGACACAAAAACAGACTCAGTAAGAGAAAACGAGAGAAAAGGTTCTGAATCTAAAGGATTATGATTAAGCTTTAACTAGTTTAACTCTCTCCATACGAACGGCGAAAGAGACGACATTAACAGCGTTTCACCCCAGTTGCCATCATCAAAATATTGCAAGCGGAAGGCTCTTATACTGAAGAGGTGAATGTTGACAAAGAATACCACAATTCTGACGACGGAAGCTAAAGGTTTGGTCATTCAGACACCCACTGGACATCTGAGGGGTCTGTGTAGAGGAGAAGAGAGGACTGGCCGTACTGAGTGAGTTAAGACAAAGAAACTGCATCTTTTTCAATACAAAATTTGACTGGATCTGTTAAAGAGACAATTACTGAATTAGGGTTAAACTTAATGTTGTTGGATTAAAGCTACCTTTCTTTTAAGGAGCTGAGGCCCAGTTGATTATCACACCTAACTAGAAGGCAAGGATTATGATTTATGCATCAACATGGATTTTTGCGTCCTCCTACATAAGGCCAATAATAGTGGTCTGGGTGCTAGTCTTTCAGATGAAATATTGACATACACATCAAATACCAAATAAAATGTTAAGAATAATAAGTATCTGACATCACTGAGAAAATAAACACTAATATAGTTTTTGTTTTATTGTCAAATGTGTACATCCAATGGTCAATACTGAACAAGTAAAAAAAATTAAATATGTAATCCTACTTTTTTCTTTTCAGTATAGTTTGCTTTTTTTTCCACCCCTTTTTTTTAACAGTGATCATATCCTCACCAGCACTGTGTTGATTTTTACTATATACCATAGTATAATAAATTCATCACTCTGGCCTGTAATATAAAATGATATTTGATATTTATTATTATTCCCTGTTCAGCACCCCCTTTCCTCACCAGTTGAAGTGTTCTGAGAAACCCTACACACGTCTTGAAATACCCCAGGCTAAATGTCACAATGACCAATTCGTTGTTTTCTCCCGCTTGGCGATAAAGTGACGATCCTTGTGCACACTGGTCACCCCCTCCTGCAGAAGGGCAATCCGGTCTTTTCGGTCCATCGTAATAAGGGTTGCTGATGCTGTTGCACGAAGCAGAATCCGATTCTGATAATTCCCGTTGAATTTCATCCTCCACGTTTATCGAGGCGGTGTTCTGGTCGTCCGAATCATCCATTGCGTTTTGCCGGCTTGTCAGGCTGACATGGTTTTGTTTACAAAATTACGCATTTTCACTGTGCATCCATACACTTCCCAAGTGATGCAGACGCCTTTAGATTGCTACGGGGTTGCGCCCCCGCTTTCTGCTTAAATAATGTGATAAATGTTGGATATGGCGAAGTTTTGGCACGGTAGTGATGACAATGCCAGAGATGATGTTATTTGCATGCCGTGGGTTTCGAGGCTGAATTAATGAGCAAATGAAAATGTTAATCATTCTGCTCACAAATAATTATATCCAGGCCTAATTAGAATCATCCATGTGTGTATGCTTGTCAGCATCACCCACACGCAAGTTGTCGATCAGTTTATTTCTTAGTTAATTTCAAGTTTAAAAAAACACTCCATTTGCAAACATCATGTGCTGCAAACCACTTAATATACCTTCACACACTGTGTCTGTGGACAAGTCTATTCGCGCGGCCGATCCACGTGTTGTGCAATATTTTATTGGGAAAAAAAAACAAAAAAACAAAACAACCGAGACCGGGATGGAGAGGGAAAGGGAGAGACGGGGCGAAGTGCGGTCTGGGAAAGATGTTTTTATTTAAACCCGAGGCAGTTTGGATCTTAGATCATTAACACATCATAACTAAAATGAAAAAAAAAAGACTGGAACCCGTACTAAGTCTCTGTTCCAAGAGACAAAACATTGATACATTGTGATAACACTTTCTGTGATAAACAGAAAGTGTCCTGTTTGGAATGTTTGTTGACATTTCTGTCATGTGACTGGTCATGCAACTTCCTTCAGACCTGATGGTACAGGACCACCACACACCTGGTTCACACAGAGAACAGATCTCTCCTGTCGAATTGAACCTTGGTCATCTCAACAAAACTTGCTCCATGATGAATGTGTACGACTCAACCCCTCTTTTGCCTGCCACATGTGCACGCGCCTTGGTGGATAAGGCTTACCAGAAGCGAAAAGCAGCTGCTTTGGAGTTAGAACGGTTGGTTTTTAAAGTTATTTATTATGGTTTTCATTAAAATTTTGTCCCCATTGGGACTGTTCTTTGATGACGAGCGCGCCATGTGATCGTGATGCAGCTTGACTATATTCACATACGCTGAGCATGTTGTTTCTGTTTTCATTATTTGCACAGCAGTTGTGTAAAGTAGTGCCATCAGAAGTCTTTTTAAAAGAAGTATGACATTGAAAGTTCTTCTTCTTCTTCTTGGGTAGGCAGCCAACATCTACATCAAGACGAATCAGCCGCACTTTTCACTTAGGAAAAAGCTTCCCGCTCCGGTCGGATGAGCGCATGTCATAGTTTTCTAGTCCACAGGGGTGTTGCCAGGTCTGTTTCCGAATTGGTGGGGGAGGGGGTGGGGGGGAGGGGGGTTGTTGTAGATGTTGTTTTCCTTTGCTAACCCGCCATTTGTATGAGCATGTGTTTCATCAACGTTTTGGAAACACCTCACTAAACTGGTTCAGTAGAATGTCTGTTTCTGTCTTTCAGCTGTGAATGTATCCAGTCTAAGAAGGACGGTGGCAGAATGGTGAAGATGCTCATCTGCCAATACAGAGAGTCCCTTTCTCACACATTTGACTTGAAAATCAAACTGAGCATCTAGTCATTCGGATGAGATGATAAACTGAGGTCAGTGCACTGAAAAAAAGAACCCATGGCAAGGAGAGCGTTGTCGTCTGGCAAAATTCAGTAGAAATCCACTCTGATAAGTATATAGCTATAATTTTTATGCAGGCACTCAAGGTCTGACAAAGTGCGTTGGGTTATGCTGCTGGTCAGGCGTCTGTCTAGTAAGTGTGGTGTAGCATATATATATAACAATACATGGGTTTGTCTGAATGAAGTGACTCCTCCTTGAGAAACTGAAGCTAAAAACTTTATGCTCTATCTCCCATTTGATTTTTTGGGAACTTCACTACCTGAAAAGTATATGAATATGATGTTTGCACCCCTTCCCCAGTTTATTTTGACAGGCAGGACACAGTCGTTAAAGATCAGAACAGTGACAGTCATGATACAAAGTCTACAACCCTCCTGAATCCTCTACACCGTGCCCTTTATAAGTGAAGTAAAACATATGCCCTCTCGACATAATGATGAAAGTGTATAGAAGTGTCTTTTCTTCTTTTTTTCCCATTACATGGTGAGGATTTTGCTGCTTGGTCCATTTAAGTTAGGGACTACTTGACAAGCAAGTTTTCAGTTAGGGACTACTTGACAAGCAAGTTTTCAGTTAGGGACTACTTGACAAACAAGTTTTCAGTTAGGGACTACTTGACAAGCAAGTTTTCAGTTAGGGACTACTTGACAAACAAGTTTTCAGTTTCATTTTCTCAAGGAGGTATCACTGCTTCCAGACAAATCCATATACGCTACACCACATCTGCTAGGCAGATGCCTGGCCAGCAGCATAACCCAACGCACTTTGTCAGGCCTTGATTGCATGCATATATATATGTTTGTGTACCTATCCAAGTAGATTTCTTCTACAGAATTTTGCCAGAGGACAACACTCTTGTTGCCATGGGTTCTTTTTCTGTGCGCCAAGTGCGTGCTGCACACGGGACCTCTGTTTATAGTCTCATCCAAACGACTAGATGCTCAGTTCAATTTTCCAGTCAAACTTGGGAGAAAGGGCGAGAGCAGGATTCGAACCCAGACCCTCACAGACTCAGAATTGACAAGCAAGGTTGTTATATCCAGGTGCCAATTACCAGGACTGAGAGATCTATACAGACACCTGCATATGGCTGCAGTGTCTGTCTGGAAATTTGAGAAACCCTCCCAAAGAAGCAGCCATGAATTGGGTGAATCTCAACTCCATAGTCCCATTCTTCCCATTTGAGCCCATAGCACTCTCACCTTTAGGTGTAAGTTGGCCGCAGACAGAAAAAAAAACACACAAAAAAACCAACTCTGAGGGGGCTCCAACCCATGTCCTCCCAGTCACTGGTCCACAGTATTAACCACTGCACCATGGCAAGTGGTTTAACATGAGTATTTGACAGTTGCAACTTTCAGTCTCAGGGTCCTGAGTTTGATTCCCAGTAACGGCGCCTGGTGGGGAAAGTGTGGAGATCTTTCCCATCTCCCAGCTCAACATATGTACAGACCTGCCGGTGCCTGAACCCCCTCCCTGTGTACACACAAGCAGAAGATAAAATACGCATGTTGAAGATCCCGTAATCCATGTCAGCATTGGGTGGGTTATGGAAACAAGAACGTACCCAGCACCTCCTCACCTCTCACCTCACCTCAGGCCCATAACTACAGAGTAGTCGTTGGGGGAAGCCTGAGGACCGCAGACGCAACCTCCCTTCTCCATCTGTCTCTGTCGGCAGCCGCTGGCAGCAGCTCACGTGTGTGGAGTCTGGTCCATTGTTTGATGTTCTCATGCCAGTTCTTCCGCTGTCTTCCTCTTCTTCTCCCGCCCTCAATGGTGCCTTGCATGATTGTTTTGGACAAGCTGGTGTGTCGAGTGTTGTGTCCAAACCATATCAGCTTGCGTCTCTTCAAAGTTGAAAGGAGAGGTTCCTGAGGTCCAGCAAGGTTCTCAATTCTGCTCCGTACCCAGCACACATCTCCCAAAAAGTGGATTATGACCGTCTACATGGTGGGGGTAAACATGGTCATGCACATAAAAGCCTACTCATGTATATGAGTGAACATGGGATTCACGGCCCATGAACCAAAAAGAAGATGTGTATTTGTAACACACAATTGCATTTCATGTCTTTGAAAGAATGGTTAGTTATTCCAGAGAATGAATGGGAAATCGTCACTTCCCTCATGTCTTTGAAAGAATGGTTAGTTATTCCAGAGAATGAATGGGAAATCATCACTTCACAGTGATGCTGTTGGCTTTGACTGAAATTACTAACTGCAGAAGAAAAGAGAAAAGGAAAAGAAGATGCTTTTACCATGCAGCTGCATTTTGTTGCATAATGATGACATAATGATTATAACAGTGATGCTTGTAATCGTGCATATATATATATTATATGTGTGTGTTTGTGTATGTGGGCATGCAAGAAATAGAAATACAGCAATTCTATTCACTCTGTCTCTCGGTTTCAGAATTGTGAAGACCCACGTGTCAAATGGCAGCCTGGCAGAAGTGATTCAGATTCTGAAGTACCTGGGTGGGGACCTTGCCCAGTCTGATAACCCCGTCAGGAGAAGAGGGGGCGTTCTGGGTTTGGCTGCTGTCTCCATCGCACTGGGGACGGTAAGGAACAGAAATATACAGCGTGTTTTTAAAATCTTTAAAAGTTTAAAATTCGCTCTTGTCCACGAAATATCAGAAATATATATATATATATTTAGTCAGTAGCTTATAGACACACACACACACACACACATATATATATATATATATACATATGCCAATAAGCTACTGACTAATTGCCTGGAATACAAAATATTCAGATAATCAAGACATTCAGGGCACCCAACATTTGTTATGGCAGTGTCCTGAAACCAGGTCGTTTTGGACAAATTTTGAAAAAATTGCTGTACGAAAAATGTCACCATAGAGTTCTATGTTCAAATTTTTTGAAGAGCTCACGGTTTTTGGTACAAAAAAGACTTCATTACAGATGCCAGATCAGATTTCATGCTACTTACTGCGAAATTTCATATTCATAAATGTTACTTAGCAATACCAAACCAAGCATTCAAGCGTATGTTACAAATTTACGAAACAGATACTTGGAAATGAACTATCTTGCTAGAATTATGGATGATTTAACACTATTCAAATTTAAGTGGATGCCATATGAAGCATTGTTTACACAATGCTGAAGTAAAGATGTGGAAATAGAATGCATACATGTACATGTTGACTTGATTTTTATTTACATGAGGATGCCATATCTTTTTGCCCGTCATTGTTTACATATTTTGGCTTTTGATGTAGAAGCACTTTGGCTCTTCCAAGCCCCCCCCCCTCCCTCCCCTACCCCCTCCCCTTCCCCCCACCTTTTTTTTTCAATATAAGTAATTGTTATCATTATTATTATTATTTGTAACATGACATTATGTAATCATTCTTGTAATATACCCCCCCTCTCTCTCTCCCCTTTTCTCTCTCACTCTCTCTCCCTCTCTCTTCCTCTCTCTCCTCTCTCTCGCTCTCTCTCCCTCTCTCCCCTTTTGTCTCTCGCTCTCTCTCCCTCTCTCTCGCTCTCTCTCTCTCTCTCTCGCTCTCTCTCCCTCTCTCTCGCTCTCTCTCCCTTTTTCTCCCTCTCTGTCCCTCTCTCTCCCTCTCTCTCGCTCTCTCTCTCTCTCTCTCGCTCTCTCTCCCTCTCTGTCCCTCTCTCTCCCTCTCTCTCCCTTTTTCTCCCTCTCTGTCCCTCTCTCTCCCTCTCTCTTGCTCTCTCTCCCTTTTTCTCCCTCTCTGTCCCTCTCTGTCCCTCTCTCTCCCTCTCTCTCGCTCTCTCTCCCTCTCTCTCCCACTCGCTCTCTCTACCTCTCTTCCTCTCTCTCTCCCCTTTTCTCTCTACCTCTCTCCCTCTCTCTCTCTCCCTCTCTCTCCCTCTCTCTGAATCCCTTCCTTTCTCGTTCCCATCCTCTGAGTGTGCCTGGTTGTCTTCCCCTTTATTCTGTCTGTTTGAAATCCAAAGAACAATCGCTGCATGTACAACACAAACTTTAATATTTGTAATAATGACATGCTCCTTTTTTTTCTTTTCTTGTTCCAGTGTTACACATGTTGTACTGTAAGCCAACAAAAATAAAAGAATAAAAAAAATTTTTAATTCCGATATGTTGTTTGTAGTTGCTCCATGGCTACTATCTGAGTATCTCTTGCAAACGATGAGCACCCAACGGCAGCTGTCAGTTGGTTCTACCCAGGTAGACAGCCTGTTGTGTGAGTCCATGTTCGTAAAGTGCTTAGAGCTTGGTCTTTGACCAATGATAGGCGGCTGTGTAAGTATCCATATCATCATCATCATCGTCTTTTTTTCTTTTTTTTTTACATATGGTGTGCAGTACACCAAGGAGTTCACTAGGGAGTTGATCCTGCCAGCGTTGGCGTGCTGCCAGGACCCGGACTCTTCTGTGCAGTTCCAGGCCTGTGAGACTCTGTTCAACATCATCAAGGTCCTCAGGTCCACTGCTCTCCCTTTCTTCAATGAGCTCTTTGAGGCGCTGTGTAAGGTAAGGCAGGCTGTTGGGGTTTGGTTTTTTGTTTGTTTTTTTTGGAAGGTGTGTGTGTGTGTATGACTATGAGTGTGTGTGTATGAGAGTTTGTGTGTGTGTGGGGGGGGGGGGGGCAGGAGGGTATGGGTGTGGGTGTGTGTTGGTGTCTGCTGTGTGTGTGTGCATGTGTGTGTGTGTGTGCACATGCAGTGTGTGTGTGTGTGTGTGTGTGTGTGTGTGTGTGTGCACATGCAGTGTGTGTGTGTGTGTGTGTGCACATGCAGTGTGTGTGTGTGTGTGTGTGTGTGCACATGCAGTGTGTGTGTGTGTGTGTGCACGCATGTGTGTGTGCATGTATATGTGTGTGTGTGCACCCACTCTTTCTGAGCCAAATACGTCAAATTATACACGACTGATGTATACAAGAAATCGTACAAACTGTTTTTGCAATTTGCATTTCTGTATTCAAAAAGAAAGAAGGAAAGAAAAAAGCTGACCAGTAAAGTTGTCATTAAGCTGTCCTGACAACATAGAGTGTCACGCAGTACATGTGAAATGATACTGAAAGAATTAACCCTCTGGGGTGGAACAGAGTCAGTGAGGCGGTTGTCACTGACTGACTGAGACAGGCAACTCTGTACCTTAGTGTCTCTGAAACAAAGAAACTACCCCTAACCTCCCCTCCTCCCTGCCCCCACCCCCCGAAACCCCCCACAAAATGGCAACCCAGTGGAGTTTTTTTTGTTGTTGTTGTTTTGTTTTGTTTTTTTTTAGGGGGGGGATGGGATGGTATGCTGGTATTTTAGTTGTTAGGACTCAACCTTTCTTTGTAAAGTGTGTGCGTTTGACTTCAATGTTCTGTTCTGTTCCCACTGTTATCATTTCATTCTGATCATTGTTATCGTTGGGTGGTGATGGGGGTAAAAAATGTCCAGGTCGTGTCATTGTCACCATTATTGTTGTTGCTGTTTGTATCATTCATGTCACTGTTGACGGGTGTTGCTGCTATTTATATGATTTAGTTGCCCTGTATTGAACTTGCAGCTGATGACACACCCTAACGAGGAAGTGAGAAATGGGGCTGCAATTCTGGATAGGTTGTTGAAGGTGAGGACAAAAAAAAAGAGATATATTTTCCTTTTGATTGTTTTGTCATTTGTTTTGTTTCTATTTCTATTGATTATTTTTAGGTTTTGGTGTGTGTGTGTGTGTGTGTGTCTGTCTGTCTGTTTCCATGTCTGTGTGTGCTTGACATGTATATGAGTGATATGTGTTTACCTGTGTGTTTAGGTGTGTGTGTGTGTGTGTGTGTGTGTGTGTGTGTGTGTGTTAAACTGTACAAGTTAACTCATCATCTCATGGTGTGTTTGACTTTCACTTTGTCTGTCTCTGTTTCTCTCTGTCTGTCTCTCTCTGTCTCTCTCTCTCTTTCTTTGACTTTATCCTTTTTACAAATATTATATCATATGAACTTTAGCAGTTGATGTTACAAGAGTATTTGCCACTCAGATCTGTTGGCCATCTGTTGGCCACTTGAGTATTTGAGTTTTCATTCAAAGTTGTCACACGACTCACAGTATTCAAGGTTGATTACATTTCTGCTCGTCTTAAATTTTTGTATCAAGATAGCAACTGGGCGAGCTGGAAAAAAAATCTGTTTTATGTACTTTTCAACTCTGTTCAAAGTGTAGACATTGATTGAGACAGTTATTTAAGGTCTTTGGGTCAGAGCTGATATTTAGATTACACATTATCTGATATTATTTACCGTAAAGTTCGGTCTATTGAGCACACTGGTATATAAGCTGCACCCACTAAAAAACTTAACTTTATACATACATAAGCCGCACTGGTTTATAAGCCACACTTATTTCCGGCACAGGAACACGTACTGATACTACAGAAAAGCTGTCAATACTGTAGGTTATGAAATAAACACAAGCGGGAACAACACAAAGAAAAGCAAGTGAAAATACTGCTAGTGCCACAAAAAAATAATAAATAAATACAATGAAAATAAGATCCATAATTTAGGGATAGTCACATTTATTCAACGTCATCCTGCTCACTGAATCCAGTAAAATCTTCGTCTTCAGTGTCCAAGTTGATTTAGTATTTGTTTGGCAGCTTATTTCAGCACTGTGAATTGTCGTCAGAGTTTTCAGTTTAATGGGGTCTCAGAGTCCAGCAGTCATGCAGGGCTTTCTCATGACTGGATTGACTCCGAACCAAGCTGAAGCCTTGAGCACAGATAAAGAAGAGCCCCCTTAGAGAGAGAGAGAGAGAGAGAGAGATTAATTTTTTATTCAGTTATTGATATTAATGCAGACTTTATATCTATCTATCTATCTCTCTATCTCTATCTCTATCTATATATATATATTTTTTTTTTAATTTCTCTCTCTCTCTCTCTCTCTCTCTCTCTATATATATATATGTCGTGTGTGTGTGTGTACTAATATAAATGTATGTATAGAGAGAGATAGATAGATATATAGATATAGATAGATAGATATGTATACATACATCAATAAAGCACCTCATATCCTTAATTAGATATTGATATTCACATGGACTGGATATGTGTGTGTGTGTGTGTATGCACCAAGCTTCTCGTATCACTGATTCACTCAATGTGAGGAAGAGAGAGATGCAGAGAGAGAGAGAGTGAGAGAGAAAGGTAGAAGGAAAAAAGAGAGAGTGGCTGTGTGTGGAGGCTTCAGTGGTAGAGTGACAAAGAAAGGTTGCTGTGATGCTGGATGTTTTTTCGTCTGATTTATGTTGACAATTTCTCGGCAGGATATTGTGTCGGAGAGCTCGTCCTTCAACCTTGTGTCGTTTGTCCCCATCTTGAGGGAGAGGATTTACACCGTCAACACTGCGGGACGTCAGTTTGTGTTGTCATGGGTACGTTGCTGTGAGGGTATGTGTGTGTGTGTTTATGTGTGTGACAGACAGAGAGAGAGGTACACCAAAGACAGATGATGAGAGCACTGGACATGAAACTTGAGCCCTGGATTTTTTTTTCTGCATGCATATGAACAGTGAGTGTGTGTGTGTGTGTGTGCGTGCATGTGTGTGTGTTTAAAACTAAATGACTTCATGTTGAAAATGATTTTTTATATCATCAACACAGTTCTTTCTGTGTGTGTTTGTGTGTGTGTGTGTGTGTGTTTAAAAATAAACAGCTTCGTGTTGAGAATGATTTTTGACGTGTTTTTTTTTTTTACTCCCGTTTTCAGATTGACACACTGAACGCAGTGCCAGACAGCAAGGTTCTCACCTTTCTTCCAGAACTGCTGGACGGCCTGTTCCTGATTCTGGGGGATGAGAAGACAGAGGTTTGCAGACTGTGAGTACGCTGCAAAAGATTGGCTTGTTTTCAGGGTGGAGGGAAGATGGATAGCCGTGGTATGGGTGGGTACATTTTAACTCTTTCACTGCCAAGTTTCCGTGTGAAGACACTCCCTAGCAGCACAGTGTTTTAGACTGGAAGCTGTCAGTCCCATGCATCAGTTCATGTCAGGACAACACAGTGTTTTAGACTGGAAGCTGTCAGTCCCATGCATCAGTTCATGTCAGGGCAACACAGTGGACTGGTTCACTTCAAACTCGCTAAAGGGAGGGACGATCAGTCAGTTTCCTGTCTGGGGAAGTTGGCTGCAGCCATCAAACTTTGTTACAATGTGAAAAACTGTCCATCAAACATGAGCCCTCAATGTCGATTAAAGTCGCAGTGAATTGTCTGGTCCACTGAAGTTACCTGTGGTTGTGAAAGAGTTAACGTTGATGTATCAAGGACGTGTGAGAGAGCACATGTGTGTGTTGGCGTTCATGTTTCTCCAGTCTTCTTCTTCTCCTTCTTCATCATCTTCTTCTTCTTCTGCATTCAACAGCTGCAAGTTTTATGTTTGCCCATATGTACAAGTGAATTTTTACATGAATGACCATTTCTACCCCCATGCCCACCATGCATGCAGCCATATTCTGTTTTTGGGGGGATGTTGGGATTTAAAGTCAACATCTAAAGCAGATGATGTAGCTGATGTGATATGGCCAAAGGATATATGTAGATAGACAAGTAGACAGATATATATACGTGTGCATATATAGATATAGATATCCATCCCAGGGAAGTGGAAGGGACCCAACACTACACAGTGACACCACCAGAACAACACATTACACATGGAGGTAGCAAAAACATTGGTAGCGTGTGTGTGTGTGTGTGTGTGTTTGCCTGCATGCATGCACATGGTCAAGACCAAAGTCAACAATGTGACAACACACAATTAGGGCTGTTTCAAAAGCTACTGTATTATGATATTGTATTACTCGTTTTGGTCATACAACAGATTTCTCTGTGTGAAATTCAGGCTGCTCTCCGCAGGGAGAGCATGTTGCTACACTGTGAGCGCCACCCATTTTTTTGGTATTTTTTCCTGCCTGCAGTTGTTGTTTTGGGGGTTTTTTTCCTATCAAAATGGATTTTCCTATAGAATTTGCCAGGGACAGTCCTTTTATAGCTGTGGGTTCTTTTATATGCGCTAAGTGCATGCTGCACACGAGACCTTGGTTTATCGCCACAACCGAATGGTTAGTTTCCAGACCACCACTCAAGGTCTAGTGGAGGGGGAGAAAATACTAGAACGTGCTGGGATTTGAACCAGTGTGCTCAGATTCTCTCGCTTCCAAGGCGGACGCATTACCTCTAGACCATCACTCACTCACTCATTCTCTCGACCGCTGGGGTCGTTGGGGGGACATGAGGAAGATGTCATAGCTTGCCACGCCGTTCTGTTGGCAGCTGTCGTGAGATCTGGCATCGTCAGTTTGGTCCATTCCTTGATGTTGTCAGACCAGCTCTTTCTCTGCCGCCCCCATCTGCGCCCTCCCTCTACAGTCCCTTGCAGGATGGTTTTGGAGAGGGTGTTATGTCGTATGACGTGACCAAACCATGCCATCTTCCGTCATTTGACAGTCGCCAGCAGTGGTTCTTGGGGCCCAACAAGGTTGCTGACCAGGTTCCGCACATAGTCCTTGGTCTTGTGCTCCTTGTAGGAGATGTGTAGTAGTCTCCTGGAGCCATCACTACAGACCCAAAACCAAAGCTGAACAATGACAGAAACACTGTGGTGGGTGCTGCTCTCTTCAACAGGTGTCAGGACCTGCTGGCAGACTTCCTGCTGAACATCAAGTGCCAGACTTCATTCCAGGAGAATCTGGTCAGCCTGACATCCATGGCCAACGTTCTGGTGGTTCACGGTCAGAGCAGACGTCTGCTGGCCCAGTCCACAGCGCTGGCCTGGCTGAAAGAGTTCTCTGCCTTGTCCCCTGCAACCATGCTCCCACACCTACCGGGCATGCTCAACGCCATCCTGCCGTGTTTGCCCTACAGCGATCAGCTGCATAAAAGGTGCGTGAGGGTGGGGGGGTGGTGGTAGAGGGAGAGTGGCAGTGGGTGAGTGGGTGTGTGTGTGTGGTTTGTATGTGTGATTGTGGTCTGTATGTGTGTGTGAGGGTGTGGGTTGGGGTGTGTGTGAGAATGTATGTCTAGGGGTGTGTGGGTGGGTGTGTTTGGTAGGGTGTGATTGTAGGTGTGTGTGTGTGTGTGTGTGTTCTTGTAACGTTCAGCACGATCCTGCCATGTCAATCCTACAGCGATCAGCTGCATAAAAAGTCATTTATTGTCCACATAGCAATACAGCCCTCAGGACAAGAGGGATATCATATTAAGCACCTCTTGAATGGTTCTAACATCACACACACACACACACGCATACACACACATGCACACACACACACATACACACGTGCGTTCGCGCAAAATACATACTTAATAATGCACGCACTCACATGCATACAGATACGTACATGAAACGTACGGTTAAATGTGGATCATCATTGGATTATTTGTCATTTTGTTCCATTAACTTTTTTCTCACAAGCATTGCTTCTGCAATGAATCTAGCTAGAGCTTTCAAAGAGTTTTCATTGTCATTCGAAATAATACTCACAACATGATTGTGACTAGGATTACCAAAGAGTGAGAATGTGTGAGTGAGAGTGTGTGTAGTCTGTGTGTGTGATAGTGGTATGTGTGTGTGCAGTGTGGATGTGGGTGTGGGAGGGTGTGATAGTGGTGTGTGTGTGTGATTGTGCTGTGTGTATTATGAGTGTGTGGGTGTGTGTGTGTGGGGAGGGTGTTGTTGTGGTGTGTGTGGGTGTGTGTGTGTGGGGAGGGTGTTGTTGTGGTGTGTGTGTGTGTGTGTGTGTGTGGGGAGGGTGTTATTGTGGTGTGTGTGGGTGTGTGTGGGGAGGGTGTTGTTGTGGTGTGTGTGGGTGTGTGTGTGTGGGGAGGGTGTTGTTGTGGTGTGTGTGGGTGTGTGTGTGTGGGGAGGGTGTTGTTGTGGTGTGTGTGGGTGTGTGGAGGGTGTTATTGTGGTGTGTGTGGGTGTGTGGAGGGTGTTATTGTGGTGTGTGTGTGTGGGGAGGGTGTTGTTGTGGTGTGTGTGGGTGTGGGGAGGGTGTTGTTGTGGTGTGTGTGGGTGTGGGGAGGGTGTTGTTGTGGTGTGTGTGGGTGTGTGTGTGTGGGGAGGGTGTTATTGTGGTGTGTGTGGGTGTGTGTGTGTGGGGAGGGTGTTGTTGTGGTGTGTGTGTGTGTGGGGAGGGTGTTGTGGTGTGTGGGTGTGGGGAGGGTGTTGTGGTGTGTGTGTGTGGGGAGGGTGTTGTTGTGGTGTGTGTGGGTGTGTGTGTGTGGGGAGGGTGTTATTGTGGTGTGTGTGGGGGTGTGTGTGTGTGCTTTTGTTCTTGTTGTGTTCAGCACCATTGTGTCATGTCTGTCCTGAACCGATCAGCTGTACAAATGGTGGGTGGGTGGGTGTGTGTGTTACTGTGAGTGTGTGTTTGTGGGGTGGGGTTGTGTGAGTGTGGTGTGTGTGTGAGAATGGGGGTTGGGTGATTGTGGTGTGTGTGTGTGTGTGTCTGTATTTGTGTTTGTGTTATTGTCATGCTCAACACCATCCTGCCATGTCTGTCCTACAGTGATCAGCTACACAAAAAGGCACACACACACACAGACACACACACACACACACACACACACACACACACAGCTCACACACACACACACATGTACACACATCATACCCCATGATGTCAGTTACTGGAAATGATGAAATGAACTGTGGTGTTGGTGATGCGTGACAGAGTGAAAAGCGCAGCAGAATCGCTGAACCACTCTCTGCACAATCTGATGAAGGCTGTGGACATCGACGGCCGCTGTTCTCCAACACTGAACGCTGATCAGGATTCTGCATCCAAAGAAGACGAGACGACAGACACAGAGTAAGGCAGCAGTATCCAGTGTTAGCATCCTAAATTCCTGGAGCTCTGTGCACGGTGTATTTTGTGTGTATTGCAATGCAGGCATCAAGTATAGACATAGATAACAATCATTTGACCTTTTTCATCCACTCTGAGTTTGTAAATTGTGGCGTAAGTTACCTGAAAACCACCATCATAACCCTTTGCTGACCTGATGACAACGCTACACACTTTCCCTTAATTGGAATTTTGGCAGCTGCACAGGAAAGCATGTTATGCCGTTATCAGGTTAGGGGTTATGACAGCGGTTTTTCAGGTGATTCACACCACAATTTACCTTCTGAGAGTGGATGACAAAGGTCAAATGATTTTCATTTGCCATACTGCACGCCTGCTTTACAATATACACAAAACATGCTGTGCAAATAGCTACAGAAATTTTAGGATGCTGAAATTGGGTAAGGCATTGCATTGTTGAGTTAGTTTTTTCGTCACAACAGATAAAAATAGATTAAAATCTCTGTCTGAAAATTCAGGGCTGCTCTCTCTCTCTCACTCTGGGGAGTGCATGCAAATCCACCTTTTTTTTCCTTTTTTGACTCACTTGTCTAAATAAAGTGAGTCTATGTTTTAACCCGGTGTTCGGTTGTCTGTCTGCATGTCCGTGGTAAACTTTAACATTGCCATTTTCTCTGGAAATACTTTGTCTGCCAAAACCAAATTTGACTTAAACATAGTATGAAAAGTTGTAAGTCTCCCAAATCAAGCTGTTTTTTCTGAATCATTAACAGTTTATTTCGTTGAGTTTTGTTTCAAAATCCGAAAATTCTGATAACTGCTTCCCACTGAGTTAAGCCTACTAACAAGTAGGTTGTATTCGAAGACATGACCTCGTTTTTCTTGTTCACAATTAAAAGGAAAGAAATACAAATTCTGGACAGAACAGAACACATACAGTAATACTAACTACACCATCAACTTGTTTACTGCATATAAATATTCTAAAAATGGACACTGAATTGAATGGAATGAATGTAAAATAAAAATGGAATCAATCGTTTCTTTCAGCTCGTTGTAGGCTTCGACTGGTTTGTGCAGATCTAGAGATCTACTGTGTGTTGCTTTGTGCTTGAAGGGATAGCAAAGTCTCCTTTACCGCCAAAATAAAAGAATAATGGAGATATAATGAAACAGACAAAAAACATGATTTAAACGGCGTTATTACGTCCACTACAATGACATCTATTTATTGCACAAAGAAGAAAGCGTCAACATTGCTTTAAGTGTTCAATTTTGTCAAATGACGTCAGATGCGCCGCAGCTGTGGGGATTAGTCTGCTTGTTTCAGAACTAAACATGCATGGTTCCATCACACTCACATACCTTTTTTTTTTTCTTCTTCTTCTTTTTTTTTTCTTTGAAGCTTATTTTATATATCATATCTAATACAGAGCACTTTTCAACGATTTTTTAAATCTCTTTTTTTTTCTCCTCATGATTCTTTGACTGGATAAAGTGCAACACACAAGTTAACAGCGTTTCACCCCAGTTACCATCATCAAAATATTGCAAGCGGAAGGCTTTTATACTGAAGACGTGAATGTTGACAAAGAATACCATAATTCTGACGACGGAAGCTAAAGGTTGGGTCATTCAGACACCCACTGGACATCCGAGGGGTCTGTGTAGAGGAGAAGAGAGGACTGGCCGTACTGAGTGAGTTAAAGGCTTTGCCTCGTTTTGTTTATTTAGATAATGATAATAATAGTGGAGTGATGGCCTAGAGGCTACACGTCTGCCTTGGAAGCGAGAGAATCTGAGCGCGCTGGTTCGAATCATGGCTCAGCCGCTGATATTTTTCTCCCCTTCCACTAGACTTTGAGTGGTGGTCTGGACGCTAGTCATTCAGATGAGACGATAAACCGAGGTCCCGTGTGCAGCATGCACTTAGCACACATAAAAGAACCCACGACAACAAAAGTGTTGTTCCTGGCAAAATTCTGTCAAAAAATCCACTTCGATAGGAAAAACAAATAAAACTGCATGCAGGAAAAAATTTAAAAAATGGGTGGCACTGTAGCGTAGCGACACACTCTCCCTGGGGAGAGCAGCCCCAATTTCACACAGAGAAATCTGTTGTGATAAAATGAAATACAAATACAAATATAAATAATTACGATGTTTGTTCTAAATTTTTGTGTTTTTTTCTTGGCAGTGTTGTAATACACATGGACGTTGACTCGGTGGTTCGTGTATTGGTACAGCATTTGGGACACAAGAATGTCCATACCCGAGTGGCCGTCCTGAAGTGGATTGAATACCTACTGGCCAGAGTGCCCATCAAGGTAATGTGCTTTGTATGAAAAAAAAAAAAAAAATCAATAGCACCTGTGTAAAATTTCACAGAGTGGTTCTTTGTAAAAAAATTTTAAAAATAATAAAAAAAAATTCACATAGACTGGTTCTTTGTAAAATTTCACATAGACTGGTGCATGTTTGTGTGTGTGTGTTTTGGGTGGTGGGGGGGTATTTGTTTTTTTTGGGTTTTTTCTCTCTTTTTTTGGCATGTGAGTCTTTGAATATTGTCATTCAAAGATTGTGTATTATGATGTAAGATTTTCAGTCTGATTACTCTTTTGGTGTTGCTGTTTTTGTTGGTTTTTTTTCTTTTTCAGATGTTACACTGTATTTTCACACGTCTGTGTTGTTGTTGTTTTTTCATTGGGGCATTTATTAAAAAATGATTTAAAAAAAAGAATCAAGGGAGGGAACATGTGTACTGTGACTGTGTGTTTCATGGTCATGTTTTGAGGTTTGTTCCCATAATGTCTCAGTCTCAGGTTTAGTTTTGATATTGGTTCTGCCAGATTTTGTCATATTTGTCATAGTAAATGAAATCAATATGTATAAGTATATTTGAATTATAATCTACATTTCTCTGTCTGTGTGCCACACACACACACACACACACACACACACACACACACATGTGCACGCACGCAGGCACACACACACACACACACACTCTCACACACAGGTTTCTGTCTCTCTGACCCCCTGTAGCACCCCCACCCCACCCCCCAGACCCCCTCCCACCCCCACTTCCCGTCAAGCCGTTCTTCAGACCCACCTCTTCCCAAAACAGCCTCCCTTCCCTGCCTCTTCCTTGTCTCTCCAGTTTTACAGTCAGGCATGTGTGTGAATGACTGGAGCCAAAGCGCTTTGATTTGTCTCTGCACAACATTCAGCGCTGTATGAATAGTAAATACCATTATTATTATTATCATTATTATTATTATCATTCTGAGGGTTGTTTTTTTATGTTGCTGTTTTTTCAGACTTTCAAGTGTGTCCCAGCTTTTTTTCAACAAGTGATGAACGCTGTGACTGACGAATCAGAAAATGTAAGCGCTCATATCTCTGTTGTCTGTGTGCCTTTTGATATATCAAAACAACATTTTGTTTTAAGTCATTGATGTGACAAATCTGTACAGCACTCTTGCCATGTATCCATGTGCCTTTGGAATATATCACAACAGCATTTTGTTTTGTGTCATTTGCGTGACAAAGCTGTACAACACTCATGCCATATATCTACGTGTCTTTTGATATATCACAACAGCATTTTGTTTTGTCATTTGCGTGACAAAGCTGTACAACACTCATGCCATATATCTACGTGTCTTGATATATCACAACAACATTTTGTTTTGTGTCATGTATGTGTCAAATACATAACAGCACTCATGCCCAAGTTTTGTGATAATGAGTTAGATCAGTTGATCCTATCACTGATAGTCAGTTGACAGCCCTTCCAACTAATGAACATACCATGGACATTCAAAGGGGTAGTCAGTTGACAGCCCTTCCAACTAATGAACATACCATGGACATTCAAAAAGGTAGTCAGTTGACAGCCCTTCCAACTAATGAACATACCATGGACATTCAAAGGGGTAGTCAGTTGACAGCCCTTCCAACTAATGAACATACCATGGACATTCAAAGGGGTAGCCAGTTGACAGCCCTTCCAACTAATGAACATACCATGGACATTCAAAAGGGTAGTCAGTTGACAGCCCTTCCAACTGATGAACATACCGTGGACATTTAAAAGGGTAGTCAGTTGACAGCCCTTCCAACTAATGAACATACCATGGACATTCAAAGGGGTAGTCAGTTGACAGCCCTTCCAACTAATGAACATACCATGGACATTCAAAAAGGTAGTCAGTTGACAGCCCTTCCAACTAATGAACATACCATGGACATTCAAAGGGGTAGTCAGTTGACAGCCCTTCCAACTAATGAACATACCATGGACATTCAAAGGGGTAGTCAGTTGACAGCCCTTCCAACTGATGAACATACCGTGGATATTCAAAAAGGTAGTCAGTTGACAGCCCTTCCAACTGATGAACATACCATGGACATTCAAAGGGGTAGTCAGTTGACAGCCCTTCCAACTGATGAACATACCGTGGATATTCAAAAAGGTAGTCAGTTGACAGCCCTTCCAACTGATGAACATACCATGGACATTCAAAGGGGTAGTCAGTTGACAGCCCTTCCAACTAATGAACATACCATGGACATTCAAAAAGGTAGTCAGTTGACAGCCCTTCCAACTAATGAACATACCATGGACATTCAAAAAGGTAGTCAGTTGACAGCCCTTCCAACTAATGAACATACCATGGACATTCAAAAAGGTAGTCAGTTGACAGCCCTTCCAACTGATGAACATACCGTGGACATTCAAAAAGGTAGTCAGTTGACAGCCCTTCCAACTGATGAACATACCGTGGACATTCAAAAAGGTAGTCAGTTGACAGCCCTTCCAACTGATGAACATACCGTGGACATTCAAAAAGGGTAGTCAGTTGACAGCCCTTCCAACTGATGAACATACCGTGGACATTCAAAGGGGTAGTCAGTTGACAGCCCTTCCAACTAATGAGCATACCATGGACATTCAAAGGGTAGTCAGTTGACAGCCCTTCCAACTAATGAACATAAACATTCAAAAAGGTAGTCAGTTGACAGCCCTTCCAACTAATGAACATACCATGGACATTCAAAGGGGTAGTCAGTTGACAGCCCTTCCAACTAATGAACATACCATGGACATTTGAAAAGATAGTCAGTTGACAGCCCTTCCAACTAATGAACATACCATGGACATTCAAAGGGGTAGTGAGTTGATATCCTTTCCGTCTAATGAACATACTCACCAGCGGCAGTCAACAGCTTTAACTCACTGTGAATGAAGGGCTATGTTCGGGGTCCAAATGTATATGACCATTTAAGACGATAGACCCTGATCGGGCCTTTGTTAGTTTTGGATTTTTGGAGTGGCACCTAATTTCCATAATGATGTTGTGAGCTAAGAAACTCTAAACTGACCTTTTCGCTCTCCGCTGTGACCAATGAATGCTGTGTGTGATGCTGTGCTCGCAAGCAGGAGAGTTATTTTCACGGTGACTGGTTGGTGTGAGCAGTGCATGTCAGCAATGGCGCCTGACCCAGTTTCGTCTCAGTCACAAGGCAGACAACAGATTTAGATGAAGGAGCCTTATCGTGGATGTATAATGTTCTGAATTTAATCATTTTTAAACTCTTTGTGCTTTTCTGAATTCGTTTACAAGTCATCAGTCTGTGCAGATTTTGAACAAAAAGTATGGATGTTTTCATCATGTCACTGTATGATATCATAAGGAGGGAGGACGCTTTATATTTTGTCCCCAACTAACTCGTTATGCTACTGATCAGTTTGGAAGTTTTCATTCATAAATCCATTTGTATTTTTGGCGATTTAATTTCTTACCCATACAAATGGGTCATGTGTGGAGAAAGTCAGGGGAGCTAACTGTCAGTACTGAGTGAGTTAACCAAACTTTCTCTCCACCCAGGTGGTGCTCCACGTCCTCAGGATCCTGGTGGAGATTGCCTCCAGCCCCACAGGCAACCGCATGGCGCCGGACCTGTTGGAGGTAGGGGGGAAGGGAACTGTGCCTCCTCCTCCTTCCCCTGCCCCCTCCTCCGTCCACGACATCGCGCAGTCCACGGAGGGGCTGAACCAGTTGTTTCCCCCTCTGATGGTGGCGCTGCTGTCTGTGTTCCGACAGCAGCCGCAGCTGTTTGAAGACAGAGGGTCTTTTGTTGTCAGGTGAGAACAGGGGGTAGGGGGTCTTTTGTTGTCAGGTGAGAACAGGGGGTAGGGGGTCTTTTGTTGTCAGGTGAGAACAGGGGGTAGGGGGTCTTTTGTTGTCAGGTGAGAACAGGGGCTAGGGGGTCTTTTGTTGTCAGGTGAGAACAGGGGGTAGGGGTCTTTTGTTGTCAGGTGAGAACAGGGGGTAGGGGGTCTTTTGTTGTCAGGTGAGAACAGGGGGTAGGGGTCTTTTGTTGTCAGGTGAGAACAGGGGGTAGGGGGTCTTTTGTTGTCAGGTGAGAACAGGGGGTAGGGGGTCTTTTGTTGTCAGGTGAGAACAGGGGGTAGGGGGTCTTTTGTTGTCAGGTGAGAACAGGGGGTAGGGGTCTTTTGTTGTCAGGTGAGAACAGGGGGTAGGGGGTCTTTTGTTGTCAGGTGAGAACAGGGGGTAGGGGGTCTTTTGTTGTCAGGTGAGAACAGGGGGTAGGGGGTCTTTTGTTGTCAGGTGAGAACAGGGGGTAGGGGGTCTTTTGTTGTCAGGTGAGAACAGGGGGTAGGGGGTCTTTTGTTGTCAGGTGAGAACAACACAGGGGGTCTTTTGTTGTCAGGTGAGAACAGGGGGTAGGGGTCTTTTGTTGTCAGGTGAGAACAGGGGGTAGGGGGTCTTTTGTTGTCAGGTGAGAACAGGGGGTAGGGGGTCTTTTGTTGTCAGGTGAGAACAACACAGGGGGTCTTTTATCAGGTGAGAACAGTGGGTAGGGGGTCTTTTCATCAGGTGAGAACAGGGGTCATTTATTGTCAGGTGAGGAGAAGGGGTCTTTTATTATCAGGTTATGACGTGGTTTGTTTTGTTTGGTTTTTTTTGGTTTTTTCCTTTTCTTGATAATAATACATTGGGTTAGTAATAATGTTACATTGTATTGATAAAGCACATTTCTTCCAGAGAAAAAAAACAACACTGCAGGATCGCTTCAATGGTTTCATTTGTCTTTTTACAGGTAGTTGTAGTTGTTGGATGGTGTTGTTGTTGTGATGATGACGATGTTTTTATAGTTAGTAGTAGTAGTTGTCAGTTGTTGTTGTGATGATGACGATGTTTTTATAGTTAGTAGTAGTAGTTGTCAGTTGTTGTTGTGATGATGACGATGTTTTTATAGTTAGTAGTAGTAGTTGTCAGTTGTTGTTGTGATGATGACGATGTTTTTATAGTTAGTAGTAGTAGTTGTCAGTTGTTGTTGTGATGATGACGATGTTTTTATAGTTAGTAGTAGTAGTTGTCAGTTGTTGTTGTGATGATGACGATGTTTTTATAGTTAGTAGTAGTAGTTGTCAGTTGTTGTTGTTGTTGTTGTGACGATGACGATGACAATAAGTGAAACCAGTGAAGTGAACACCTGTGGTGATATTGTTGTTAATGCTAGTATGATGATGATGATGATGATGATGATAATGATGATGATGGCCTAGACAAATGAAACCAGTGAAGTAAAAACGTGTGATGTTGCTGTTGCTGCTAATATGATGATGATGATGATGGTGATGATGATGACGGTGACAAGACAAATGAAAGCAGTGAAGTGAACACCTGCAAAGTCATTGTCGTTGTTCTCATGATGATGATGGTGATGGTGATGATGATGATGATGATGATGAGAAGACAAATGAAAACAGTGAACACGTGCGATGTTACCACTGTTGTTGTGATGATGACGATAATGATGATGATGATGATGATGACAAGACAAATGAAACCAGTGAAGTAAACACCTGCAATGTCATGTTTGTTTATGTTATGATGATGATGATGATGATGATGATGATGAGAAGACAAATGAAACAAGTAAACACCTGCAATGCCACAGTTGTGGCCGTGATGATGACAACAATGATAATGATGATGATGATGATGATGACGACAATGATAATGATGATGACGACAATGATAACGACAATGATAATGATGATGGTAAGAGAAATCAAAGCAGTCAAGCGAACACCTGTGACCAGCGTCAACATGTTGTAGTGTCGTGTTGTGGGTGCAGGCACCTGTCGGTGACCCTGGGGTCAGAGGCCGTGTTCAGCAGCGTGGCGGAGATCGTGCTCCAGGAGGAGGGTGACCCGACCTTTGCCTCCACCGTCGTCAGCACACTCAACATCCTCCTGCTGACCTCCACTGAGCTGTTTGAGCTCAGGTCGCGGCTCAAAGCCTTGAGGACTAAGGTCTGGGTGGGTGGGTGGTGGTGGTGTGTTTGGGTGTGTATGTAGATGTGACTGTGTGGGTGAGTAGGTGTGTTGGGTGTGTTTGTGTGCGTGTGGGTGTGTAAGTGTGTGTTTGTGTATGATTTATGAATCTGTGTGGGTGTGTGATGGTTTGGCTGAGTGGGTGTTTGTGGGAGGGGGGGATGGATGTGTGTGTGTGTGTTTGTGTATGATTTGTGAATTGTGTGGGTGTGTGATCATAAGTGTGATTGTTTGGGTGAGTGGGTGTGTGTGTTGGGGGGGGGAGTGTGTATGGGTGGATGGGTTTCGGGTACAAGTGTGTTTGCGTATTTGTGTGTGTGTGTGTGTGCTTCTGTTTGTGTGATTGTGTTAGTGTTTGTGTGTGTGTGTGTGTGTGCTAGTGTTTGTGTGATTGTGTTAGTGTTTGTGTGTGCTAGTGTTTGTGTGATTGTGTTAGTGTTTGTGTGTGTGAGGGTGAAGGAGGAAGGTGGCAGAATGGTTAAGATGCTTACCTGCCAATACAGTGTCTGTGAGGGACAGGGTTCGAATCCGTGTCACGCCCTTTCTCCCAAAGTTTGACTGAAAAATCAAACTGAGCGTGTAGTCATTCGGATGCGGCACTAACTAAACTGAGATGGCTTGTGTAGCATGCTCAGCACTTGACGCTTGTTAAAGAAATGGATTGTGCCTGGCAAAAATTCTGTAGAAGAATTCTCTTTGATAGGAAACCAGTTGATACACCTGCAGGCGGGACAAAGGGAGGGGAGACTGTGCGCTGTAGTACCATGCTTTCCCTGGGGAGAGCAGTCCAAATTCACACTAGAGAGATCTGTTGTGACAAAAGAGTAATGCAACACAGCACAATACAATACAAATTACATTGCAGTGCAGTACGTTACAAAGCAGTACATTATAATCCAATACAATACATTTCAACACAATGCAATGGAATACAATGCAATTCAATATGATGTAATACAATGTGATACAATACAATACAGTGCAACGCAACACAGCACAGCGCAACATAACACAACACAATACAATACAACACAATGCAACACAACACAACACAATACAATACAATACAATGCAACACAATACAATACAACACAACTGAACACAAGTGTTTTTCAGGAGAGCCGCTCCCTGTTCTGCCGCCTGTACCGATGCTGGTGCCACAGCCCTGTGGCGGCGCTGTCCCTCTGCTACCTGACCCACAACTACCGCCACGCAGTGCTCCTGCTGCAACACTTGTATCCTTTGTGGGAGCTCTGGTCACTTCACTTAACCCTTTCACCACCACTGGGAGCTCTGTTCACTTAACCCTTTCACCACCACTGGGAGCTCTGTTCACTTAACCCTTTCACCACCACTGTGGGAGGTCTGTTCACTTAACCCTTTCACCACCACTGGGAGGTCTGTTCACTTAACCCTTTCACCACCACTGTGGGAGGTCTGTTCACTTAACCCTTTCACCACCACTGTGGGAGGTCTGTTCACTTAACCCTTTCACTACCACTGGGAGGTCTGTTCACTTAACCCTTTCACCACCACTGTGGGAGGTCTGTTCACTTAACCCTTTCACCACCACTGTGGGAGGTCTGTTCACTTAACCCTTTCACCACCACTGTGGGAGGTCTGTTCACTTAACCCTTTCACCACCACTGTGGGAGGTCTGTTCACTTAACCCTTTCACCACCACTGTGGGAGGTCTGTTCACTTAACCCTTTCACCACCACTGTGGAAGGTCTGTTCACTTAACCCTTTCACCACCACCTTTCTGTGTGAAGGAGGAAAGTAGCAGAATGGTTAAGGTGCTCATCTGCCAATACAGAGTCCACTGATGAGGGTGTGGGTTCGAATCCCGCTCTCGCCCTCTCTTCCAAGTTTGTCTGGAAAATCAAACAGAGCGTCTAGCCTTTTGGATAAGATGATAAACCTCAGCCCCGTGTGCAGCGCACACTTGGCACACTAAAAAATAAAGAACCCATGGCAACGAGAGTGTTGTCCTCTTGACAAAATTCTGTTGAAGAAATCCACTGATAGGAAGACAAATATATATTCATGCACTCAAGGCCTGACTCAGTGTGTTGGGTTATGCTGCTGGTCAGGCATCTGCTTAGCAGATGTGGTGTAGCATATATGGATTTGTCTGAGCACAGTGACGTCTCCTTGAGAAACTGAAAACTGAAAAAAGTGTGTGAAGAACTCTCCCCAGTGCTAAACGTTCAGACTCGGCCAAAGGGGGGGAAGGTTAGTCAGTTTCCTGTTGTGTGGGAAAGTTGGCTGCTGCTATCAAGCTTTGTTACAATGTGAAAAACGGTCCTTTCTAACATGACCCCTTGATATCAATGAAAGTTGCCTACTGGCTTGAAGTGTTCAGTCAACTAAAGTCGCATACTGGATTGAAGTGTTCAGTCAACTAAAGTCGCATACTGGCTTGAAGTGTCCAGTCAACTAAAGTCACCTACTGGCTTGAAGTGTTCAGTCAACTAAAGTCACCTACTGGCTTGAAGTGTTCAGTCAACTAAAGTCACCTACTGGCTTGAAGTGTTCAGTCAACTAAAGTCACCTACTGGCTTGAAGTGTTCAGTCAACTAAAGTCACCTACTGGCTTGAAGTGTTCAGTCAACTAAAGTCGCCTACTGGCTTGAAGTGTTCAGTCAACTAAAGTCACCTACTGGCTTGAAGTGTTCAGTCAACTAAAGTCGCCTACTGGCTTGAAGTGTTCAGTCAACTAAAGTCACATACTGGCTTGAAGTGTCCAGTCAACTAAAGTCGCCTACTGGCTTGAAGTGTTCAGTCAACTAAAGTCACCTACTGGCTTGAAGTGTTCAGTCAACTAAAGTCGCATACTGGCTTGAAGTGTTCAGTCAACTAAAGTCACCTACTGGCTTGAAGTGTCCAGTCAACGAAAGTCGCCTACTGGCTTGAAGTGTCCAGTCAACGAAAGTCGCCTACTGGCTTGAAGTGTTCAGTCAACTAAAGTCACCTACTGGCTTGAAGTGTCCAGTCAACTAAAGTCACCTACTGGCTTGAAGTGTCCAGTCAACAAAAGTCGCCTACTGGCTTGAAGTGTTCAGTCAACTAAAGTCACCTACTGGCTTGAAGTGTCCAGTCAACGAAAGTCGCCTACTGGCTTGAAGTGTCCAGTCAACAAAAGTCGCCTACTGGCTTGAAGTGTTCAGTCAACTAAAGTCACCTACTGGCTTGAAGTGTCCAGTCAACTAAAGTCACCTACTGGCTTGAAGTGTCCAGTCAACTAAAGTCACCTACTGGCTTGAAGTGTCCAGTCAACTAAAGTCGCCTACTGGCTTGAAGTGTTCAGTCAACTAAAGTCACCTACTGGCTTGAAGTGTCCAGTCAACTAAAGTCACCTACTGGCTTGAAGTGTCCAGTCAACTAAAGTCGCCTACTGGCTTGAAGTGTTCAGTCAACTAAAGTCACCTACTGGCTTGAAGTGTCCAGTCAACTAAAGTCACCTACTGGCTTGAAGTGTCCAGTCAACTAAAGTCACCTACTGGCTTGAAGCGTCCAGTCAACTAAAGTCACCTACTGACTTGAAGTGTCCAGTCAACAAAAGTCGCCTACTGGCTTGAAGTGTTCCGTCAACGAAAGTCACCTACTGGCTTGAAGTGTTCAGTCAACTAAAGTCGCATACTGGCTTGAAGTGTTCAGTCAACTAAAGTCACCTACTGGCTTGGAAGTGTCCAGTCAACTAAAGTCACCTACTGGCTTGAAGTGTCCAGTCAACAAAAGTCGCCTACTGGCTTGAAGTGTTCAGTCAACTAAAGTCACCTACTGGCTTGAAGTGTCCAGTCAACGAAAGTCGCCTACTGGCTTGAAGTGTCCAGTCAACAAAAGTCGCCTACTGGCTTGAAGTGTTCAGTCAACTAAAGTCACCTACTGGCTTGAAGTGTCCAGTCAACTAAAGTCACCTACTGGCTTGAAGTGTCCAGTCAACAAAAGTCGCCTACTGGCTTGAAGTGTTCAGTCAACTAAAGTCACCTACTGGCTTGAAGTGTCCAGTCAACTAAAGTCACCTACTGGCTTGAAGTGTCCAGTCAACTAAAGTCGCCTACTGGCTTGAAGTGTTCAGTCAACTAAAGTCACCTACTGGCTTGAAGTGTCCAGTCAACTAAAGTCACCTACTGGCTTGAAGTGTCCAGTCAACTAAAGTCACCTACTGGCTTGAAGTGTCCAGTCAACAAAAGTCGCCTACTGGCTTGAAGTGTTCCGTCAACGATAGTCACCTACTGGCTTGAAGTGTTCAGTCAACTAAAGTCGCATACTGGCTTGAAGTGTTCAGTCAACAAAAGTCGCCTACTGGCTTGAAGTGTTCAGTCAACTAAAGTCGCATACTGGCTTGAAGTGTCCAGTCAACAAAAGTCGCCTACTGGCTTGAAGTGTTCCGTCAACGAAAGTCACCTACTGGCTTGAAGTGTTCAGTCAACTAAAGTCGCATACTGGCTTGAAGTGTTCAGTCAACTAAAGTCACCTACTGGCTTGAAGTGTCCAGTCAACTAAAGTCGCCTACTGGCTTGAAGTGTCCAGTCAACGAAAGTCGCCTACTGGCTTGAAGTGTTCAGTCAACTAAAGTCACCTACTGGCTTGAAGTGTCCAGTCAACTAAAGTCACCTACTGGCTTGAAGTGTCCAGTCAACAAAAGTCGCCTACTGGCTTGAAGTGTTCAGTCAACTAAAGTCACCTACTGGCTTGAAGTGTCCAGTCAACGAAAGTCGCCTACTGGCTTGAAGTGTTCAGTCAACTAAAGTCGCCTACTGGCTTGAAGTGTCCAGTCAACTAAAGTCACCTACTGGCTTGAAGTGTCCAGTCAACTAAAGTCGCCTACTGGCTTGAAGTGTCCAGTCAACTAAAGTCGCCTACTGGCTTGAAGTGTCCAGTCAACTAAAGTCGCCTACTGGCTTGAAGTGTTCAGTCAACTAAAGTCGCCTACTGGCTTGAAGTGTCCAGTCAACTGAAGTCACCTACTGGCTTGAAGTGTCCAGTCAACTGAAGTCACCTACTGGCTTGAAGTGTCCAGTCAACTAAAGTCACCTACTGGCTTGAAGTGTCCAGTCAACAAAAGTCGCCTACTGGCTTGAAGTGTCCAGTCAACTAAAGTCGCCTACTGGCTTGAAGTGTCCAGTCAACGAAAGTCGCCTACTGGCTTGAAGTGTCCAGTCAACTAAAGTCGCCTACTGGCTTGAAGTGTTCAGTCAACTAAAGTCGCCTACTGGCTTGAAGTGTTCAGTCAACTAAAGTCGCCTACTGGCTTGAAGTGTCCAGTCAACGAAAGTCGCCTGTGGCGATGAAAGAGTTAATGTCCCCTCTCCCGTACTGATGATGGTAGACACTCTGTTGAAGTATTGATTTTCACTTTGGATTGTCATGTTTGAACAGGAAGGAGAGGAGAGTTTCAGTTTCAGTAGCTCAGGGAGGCGTCACTGCGTTCGGACAAATCCATATATGCTACACCACATCTGCCAAGCAGATGCCTGACCAGCAGTGTAACCCAACGCGCTTAGTCAGGCCTTGAGAGAAAAAAAAGAGAGGAGAGAGGTGTGGAATGCCCCATGTACGTTTGGGGGAAACAGGGCAGTTGGAGGGTTGAATCAAAGGTGAATATTTGAAATGGATAACAGTGCAATAAAAGAACATTATCATATGGACTTCATAAATCACTCAACAGACTTCATCCTAAAGCCCTCTTGGCCAAGGGAGTGGGGATGTAACTTGGGCAAGACACTCTCCACTTTAATCAGATTCTTGCCCAGATAGTCGTGACAGCTGTTGCCTCTTCTGCTGTTGTTATGATCAGAGTCGGACACTACATGCTGTCGTGTATATGCTTGGTTGGCCTTGACTGTGGCTCAGTGGTGACATTGAAATGACGGTGGACATTCTGAAGGAGATTGACAGGCTTGTTCAGCTCATCGAGTCTCCAGTGTTTTCATGTAAGTGTAGGCCTAACGTTTTACCGTGCTTTTCGTTTTTTTGTTTTATTTTCTGTCGTCTTGTATGTTAGTATTTCTATCAGTTGGTGTGTGTCCCCCTCTCCCCCTCTCTCCCTTTCTCTCTCTCTGTTGTGCATGCACTAGTTTTGGGTGGGTTTTTTTAATGATAAACTAGGATAGAGTTTGATATGTCCATGATATGGAAACAGGTGCAAATGTGTGTGTGTGTGTGTGTGTGTGTGTGTGTGTGTGTGCCCAGATGAAATGTATAACAACACATTCTTGTCTCAGTTTGTGAATTAAGTAAATAGTTTAAATAGATATAAAATTATGTAAAAACTCGAGAGTTTCAGCACTGAAGGCAAAGAATTTTTCTCATCATCCAAATACATTTGCACGTTAACAGGTCCGGCTGGTACATTTACTTTCAGACATTTCTCTTTCGTTCATGAGCTGCAACTACTTCATTCTCTCGTATGCACACGAGTGGGCTTTTACGTGTATAACCATGTATAACCATTTTTACCCCACCATGTAGGCAGCCATACTCCGTTTCAGTTTTTTTTATTTTTCATTTCACTTTCAGACCAGCATCTTCGTTTTTACCCTGCCATGTAGGCAGCCATACTCTGTTGTTGGGGGTGAAAGACATTTTTTTTTTATCATTTCACTTTCAGACCTGCGTCTCCATCTGCTGGACACAGAGAGGAACGGTGACCTGATCCACAGTCTGTACGGACTTCTGATGATCCTTCCCCAGTCTGAGGCCTTCAGGGCCCTCAAGTGTCGCCTGGAGTGCGTCCCGCACTTCAGCTTTAGCTCTTCAGTGTCCAGTTTCAGGTATGTCGCTGTCAGTTTGGGCTGGAAGTGATTGATATTGTAAGTTCCTTGGGAAGGAGGGGGTTGGGGGTTGTGTGTGTGAGTGTGTGTTATTTCTGGGCCCTCAAGTGTCTCTTGGAGTGCGTCCTGCACTTCAGCTAAAGCTCTTCAGCATCGAGTTTCAGGTATGATAATAATAATGATAATATTTATAATAGTATTTATATAGCGCTGAATCTTGTGCAAAGACAAATTAAAGCGCTTTTGCACCAGTCATTCACACATGTGCATAACTCTAAAACTGGAGAAACTGAAGACAAGGAAGAGGCAGGGAAGGTGTGTCACTGTCACAGTTTTGCTGAAAGTGATATTGGTTTTGTCAGTTACTGGTGCATGTGTGTGTGTGTGTGTGTGTGCATGTGTGTGTGCATGTGTGAGTGTCTGTGTTATTTCATATTGGGATGAAAGTGGTTCATTTTTCAGTGGAGTATGCCACTGTTGCATATGTGTGGGGTGGAGGGGTGAATGCATGCATATGTTTGCATGCATCTGCACGTATGAGTCTTCTGCTAGCCAAGGAAATATTGAGTGTTACATAAAATTGTGTTCATCTATCTATCTATCTGTTTATCTATTATGATTATTAATATTGATACTATCATAATTATTATCAACCTCTAGCTAGTGAGTTTCCCATTGTACCTGTGTGTGCCTCCTCTCTCTCTTTTCTCTGTCTCTATTTCTCACCTGCACCTACACACACATGCAAACAGACATGCACGCACGCACAGTTGTGTGTGATCATGGAAAGTGATTCTGTTCTCCTCCTCCTGAGAGTGCACCCATGTCAGCATGTTATGTGCACACCCACACACATACCTGCACAGGTGTGCAAGGAAGAGGCAGGGAACGTAAGTGGAGTGATGGCCTAGAGGTAACGCGTCCGCCTAGGAAGCGAGAGAATCTGAGCGCGCTGGTTCGAATCACGGTTCAGCCGCCGATATTTTCTCCCCCTCCACTAGACCTTGAGTGGTGGTCTGGACGCTAGTCATTCAGATGAGACGATAAACCGAGGTCCCATGTGCAGCATACACTTAGCGCACGTAAAAGAACCCATGGCAACAAAAGGGTTGTTCCTGGCAAAATTCTGTAGAAAAATCCACTTCGATAGAAAAAACAAATAAAACTGCACGCAGGAAAAAATACCAAAAAAAAAAGGGTGGCGCTGTAGTGTAGCGACGCGCTCTCCCTTGGGGGAGCAGCCTGAATTTCACACAGAGAGATCTGTTGTGATAAAAAGAAATACAAATACAAATACAAATATACACACAGGTGCGTGTGTTGTGAAAGCGTTTTCAAAGAGTCACACGAATTTTGTCTGTGCATCCAGGAATTCCAGGGACGAAGATGGTGACACGCATGCCCAGGCGTCATCGGACATTCCGTTCCAGGAGCTGCTGCAGCATTTCGTGTCTGTGCAGAGAAGGCACCGGGAAGACAAGATGGCCACCCTGGTTCGTCGGCTGTCGGTGTCCTAGTATGCGACACCAGTGTGTGTGTGTGTGTGTGTGTGTGTGTGTGTGAAGGGGTGGGGAAGTAAGGGTGATTAGAGAGATGACTGCTTCTCAGACTCTCAGGCCAGTGTGTGTGTGTGTGTGTGTGTGCGTGAGAGGTGGGGGGGAATGGACATTCCCCCTGGTTCTCAGACTGTAGCAGGCCAGTGTGTGAAGTGTGTTCTTTAGTTTGACATCTTTTCACTGTAAGTGATATTAGACGATGTTTGTGTGTGAAGGGGGGTAGGAAGAGTAGTGAGGTGACTGGGCATTCTGCCCCATGGTCAGGCTTTCTCTGGCCAGTGTGTGTGAGGGGGGGCTGGGGGGGGGTGGGGGGGCAATAGAGAGATGAGTGAGGTGACTGGGCATTCTGCCCCATGGTCAGGCTTTCTCTGGCCAGTGTGTGTGTGAGGGGGGGCTGGGGGGGGGGGGGCAATAGAGAGATGAGTGAGGTGACTGGGCATTCTGCCCCATGGTCAGGCTTTCTCTGGCCAGTGTGTGTGTGAGGGGGTGCTGGGGGGGGGGGCAATAGAGAGATGAGTGAGGTGACTGGGCGTTCTGCCCCATTGTCAGGCTTTCTCTGTCCAGTGTGTGTGTGAGGGGGGGGTGGGGGGGGCAATAGAGAGAGTAGTGAGGTGACTGGGCGTTCTGCCCCATGGTCAGGCTTTCTCTGGCCAGTGTGTGTGTGAGGGGGGGCTGGGGGGTGGGGGGGGCAATAGAGAGAGTAGTGAGGTGACTGGGCGTTCTGCCCCATGGTCAGGCTTTCTCTGGCCAGTGTGTGTGTGAGGGGGGGGGCTGGGGGGGTGGGGGGGGCAATAGAGAGAGTAGTGAGGTGACTGGGCGTTCTGCCCCATGGTCAGGCTTTCTCTGGCCAGTGTGTGTGTGTGAGGGGGGCTGGGGGGGGGGGGCAATAGAGAGATGATTAAAAATTGTGCCTGCTTCTCAGGCTGTGTGTGAGGAGTGGGGTGGGGGCAGGGGGGTGGGGGGCGGTAAAAAGACGAATGAGCATTCTGCTTGGTTCTCAAGCTTTCTCAGGCCATTTGTGTGTGTGTGTGTCTGTGTGTGTGTGTGTGTGAGGGGAGAGTAGAGAGATGAAAAGACATTGTGCCTGCTTCTCAGGGTGTGTGTGTGTGTGTGAGGGGGGGGGGCTAGAGAGATGGATGGATATTCTTCCTGGCTCTCAGGCTGTGTGTGTGTGAGGGGGGGGGGGCTAGAGAGATGGATGGATATTCTTCCTGGCTCTCAGGCTGTCTCAGACCAGCATGTGTGAGGGGGTAGGGGGGAAGGGGTGGGAGAGTAGAGAGATGGATGGAGATTCTGCCAGGATCTCATGCTCTCAGACCACTATGTGTGTGTGTGAAGGGGGTTTGAGGGAGGGGGGGTGGAGAGAGAGGAACTGACATTGTGCCTGGTTCTCAGACATTCTCAGGGCTTGATAATCAGGATTATACAGTATCTGATGGTGTTGGAGGGAATCTGTGAATGTGTGTGTGTACATGTGTGTGTACGTGTGTGCATGTACATATACATGTGCGTGTGTGCATGTTTGTGTGCACTTGTGCGTGTTCTACAGGTTGAGAGAAAGACTTCTGTACTTTAAAAATGTGTGTGTGTGTGTGTGTGTGTGTGTTGCTAAGCATGTGGATGTGTTTTAGCAAAGAGGATTCCCAGGTTCTGCGACTTCAGAGTCCACCGATCTCACACAGCACTCACAGAGAAAGCTCACAAACCTGTCAAAGGAAAATGGTGCTGTTATTACCCCCCCTCACTGTCCATCAGACTTTATCATCATGTCCTGCTCTCTTTGTTGTTTAGTCTCTGGTTACACACACTGGTGATTGCAGCAAAAAAGAACAACTGTGTGTTTTTTTAAGTACTGGTATCTTTCTTACACTAGACTTGTGTTTAAACAACTCGATGTGGATAACGTGTTCACATCGTTTTTATGCTGTGGTTGTGTTTAGACAACTGGTTGTGCTCAAAGTATTTATAAATTTCTGACATATGACTTGCGTTTTGACAATTGATTGCTCTCAAAGTAGTTATAGATTTCTGATATTTGACCTGTGCTTTGATTGTACTCAAAGTAATTATGATTTTCAACATCTGACTTGTGTTTTGACAACTGATTGTGCTTTGAATAAGTATGATTTTTTTTTTTACTTGTATTTTGACAACCCACTGTGCTCAAAGGAATGATAATGTTCTTATGCAGTCTGCTGGACTTTTGTTTAGATTACAGATAGTTCCTAACCATTTTTGGATGTCCATTTCTTGTGCTGACATTGTTGTTTTTCATAATACTGATAGCACTGAAGGTACTGATGTTTGTTTTGTATCCCCCACTGGTGATTTCTGTATCTGTTGTTCAGATGACTGATTGTACTGAAGATTCTGATCTTTTCTGTCAAAGAGTTGACAGCAATTTGAACACAGTATTATGGAACTCATTCAGCAATTTGAACACAGTATTATGGAACTCATTCAGCAATTTGAACACAGTATTATGGAACTCATTCAGCAATTTGAACACAGTATTATGGAACTCACATATATATTTCAGTGGATGATCTGGTCACTTCTTGATGCTCACCTCTCTCGCAATAAAAAAAAAAATAGAAAAAGAAGATTACTTTTTGTCTTTAGATATCTATCATCCCCCCCTTTATGTCTTTAAACATCTATCATCCACCCCATTATGTCTTTAAACACCTATCACCCATCCCTTATACTTTGAAACAACTGTCATCCACCCCTAATATCTTTAAACATCAATTATCCACCCCATTATGTCTTTAAACACCTATCACCCATCCCTTATACTTTGAAACAACTGTCATCCACCCCTAATATCTTTAAACATCAGTTATCCACCACCAACAGCTATTATGTCTTTGAACATCTGTCACCCACCCCTTATGTCTTTAAACATCTGTCACCCACCCCTTATGTCTTTGAACATCTGTCACCCACCCCTTGTGTCTTTAAACATCTGTCACCCACCTCCCTTATGTCTTTGAACATCTGTCACCCCCCCCCCCCCCCCTTATGTCTTTAAACATCTGTCACCCACCCCTTATGTCTTTAAACATCTGTCACCCACCCCTTATGTCTTTAAACATCTGTCACCCACCCCTTATGTCTTTAAACATCTGTCACCCACCCCATTATGTCTTTAAACATCTGTCATCCACCCCATTATGTCTTTAAACATCTATCATCCACCCCATTATGTCTTTAAACATCTGTCATCCACCCCATTATGTCTTTAAACATCTATCATCCACCCCATTATGTCTTTAGACATCTATCATCCACCCCATTATGTCTTTAAACATCTGTCATCCACCCCATTATGTCTTTAAACATATATCATCCACCCCATTATGTCTTTAAACATCTATCATCCACCCCATTATGTCTTTAAACATCTGTCATCCACCCCATTATGTCTTTAAACATCTGTCATCCACCCCATTATGTCTTTAAACATCTATCATCCACCCCATTATGTCTTTAAACATCTGTCATCCACCCCATTATGCCTTTAAACACCTATCACCCATCCCTTATACTTTGAAACAACTGTCATCCACCCCTAATATCTTTAAACATCTGTTATCCACCCCTAATATCTTTAAACATCTATTATCCACCCCTTATATCTCAAAACATCTGTCATCCACCCCTAATATCTTTAAACATCTATTATCCATCCCTAATATCTTTAAACATCTATTATCCACCCCTTATATCTCTAAACATCTGTCATCCACCCCTAATATCTTTAAACATCTATTATCCACCCCTAATATCTTTAAACATCTATTATCCACCCCTTATATTTCTAAACATCTGTCGTACACCCCTAATATCTTTAAACATCTATCACCCACCCCTTATATCTCTAAACATCTATTATCCACCACCCACAGCTAATATCACTTAAGCACTATCACCCACCCCTTATGTCTTTAAACATCTGTCACCCATCCCTTATACTTTGAAACAACTGTCATCCACCCCTAATATCTCTAAACATCTATCATCCACCCCTTATATCTCTAAACATCTATCATCCACCCCTTATATCTTTAAACATCTATCATCCACCCTTTATATCTCTAAACATCTATTATCCACCCCTTATATCTCTAAACATATATTATCCACCCCTTATATCTCAAAACATCTATTATCCACCCCTTATATCTCTAAACATATATTATCCACCCCTTATATCTCAAAACATCTATTATCCACCCCTTATATCTCTAAACATCTATCATCTACCCCTTATATCTCTAAACATCTATTACCCACCACCCACAGCTAATATCACTAAAACACTATCACCCACCACTTATGTCTTTAAACATCTGTCACCCACCCCTTATGTCTTTAAACATCTGTCACCCACCTCTTATGTCTTTAAACATCTGTCAACCCCCCCCCCCCCCCCTTATGTCTTTAAACATCTGTCACCCCCCCCCCCCCCCCGTATGTCTTTAAACATCTGTCACACACACACACACCCTTATGTCTTTAAACATCTGTCACCCACCCCTTATGTCTTTAAACATCTGTCACCCACCCCTTATGTCTTTAAACATCTGTCACCCCCCCCTTATGTCTTTAAACATCTGTCACCCCCCCCCCCCCCCCTTATGTCTTTAAACATCTGTCACCCCCCCACCCCTTATATCTTTAAACATCTGTCACCCCCCCCCCCCCCCGTCTTTAAACATCTGTCAACCCCCTCCCCTTTATGTCTTTAAACATCTGTCACACACACACACACACACCCTTATGTCTTTAAACATCTGTCACCCACCCCTTATGTATTTAAACATCTGTCACCCACCCCTTATGTCTTTAAACATCTGTCACCCCCCCTTATGTCTTTAAACATCTGTCACCCACCACTTATGTCTTTAAACATCTGTCACCCACCCCTTATGTCTTTAAACATCTGTCACCCACCCTTTATGTCTTTAAACATTTGTCACCCACCCCTTATGTCTTTAAACATCTGTCACCCACCCTTTATATCTTTAAACATCTGTCACCCCCCATTGTGTCTAAACATCTGTCACCCCCCCCCCTTTTGTCTTTAAACATCTGTCACCCCCCATTGTGTCTTTAAACCTGTCACCCCCCCACCCCCCACCCCTATATCTTCAAACATCTGTCACCCACCTCTTATGTCTTTAAACATCTGTCACCCCCCATTGTGTCTTTAAACATCTGTCACCCCCCACCCCCCACCCCCACCCCTATATCTTCTAACATTTGTCACCCACCTCTTATGTCTTTAAACATCTGTCACCCACCTCTTATGTCTTTAAACATCTGTCACCCACCCCTTGTGTCTTTAAATATCTGTCAACCCCCACCCCCACCCCACCCCCTTATGTCTTTAAACATCTGTCACCCACCCCTTATGTCTTTAAACATTTGCCCCCCCCCCCTCCTTATGTCTTTAAACATCTGTCACCCACCCCTTATGTCTTTAAACATCTGCCCCCCCACCTCCTTATGTCTTTAAACATCTGTCACCCACCCCTTTTATCTTAAAGGTGATATCAACATAACTCAGAGATAGACGACAGAGAGAGCGAAATTCAGACTAACAATGCGTCGCTTAAAACTGATTTCATGACCAGCTGACCATGAGTAATACACACACACTCACACACACACACACGCACACGCGCACTCACACACACACACACACACACACACACACATACACACGTGTACTTTCCTGTCCACACTCGCGCAAACACACGCATGCACGCACGCACACACACACACACACACACACACACACACACACACACACACACCAACACACATGCACACGCACACACATATATACAACACAGACACGAGCAAACAATTAGATAATAAAAAATTTTAAAAAGAAAAAAAAAGAGCGGTGGGGGTGCAGTGTTGGGGAAATGGAAACCGAAAGAAGCATTACACAATGGCTGAAGGAGCTCAAGCAAACAAAACACCTCCACCCCCACCCCCCACTGCCCTGTCCCACCACAAACAGACAGCAGACAGCATCAGACCTTCACATCACATCACATCACATCACATCACATGGCACCGCATCGCTGTCTGATCAGGCCTGTGATTGTGACGGACTGTGTGGCGGTGACTCAGGGGTCTTAGCTACTAGTCGAGGGCCGGGAAGTGAGGTGGTTCCTCAGGAAATGATCGGCCCCATTCATTGACCGACTGGCGACTGCCACAGGGTCTCTGACGGCCCTGCCCTGGCCCACAGTATCGTCCACTGGGGAAGGAGTGGAGGGGGGAGGGGGAGGCGGGGGGAAGAGGACAAGGCTGGTGAAGGGCTGACGGAGACATAGTCTGACTGACAGTCGGTACATCTCAGCTGAAGTGGTCTCTGTCATCCTATCACACAGTCTGACAGTCGGTACATCTCAGCTGAGCTGGTCTCTGTCATCCTATCACATAGTCTGACAGTCGGTACATCACAGCTGAGCGGGTATCATGTTATACTATCACGTTATCTGACAGTCGGTACATCTCAGCTGAAGTGGTCTCTGTTATCCTATCACATAGTCTGACAGTCGGTACATCTCAGCTGAGCTGGTCTCTGTCATCCTATCACACAGTCTGACAGTCGGTACATCTCAGTTGAGCTGGTCTCTGTCATTCTACAACGTTGCCTGACAGTCTGTACATCTCAGCTGAAATGGTCTCTGTCATCCCCATCGCATCACTTGTCTAAATGTTGTTGTTTTTTCTTGGTATTCTTCGCTTGTAGCCATTCTGTGACGGAATGTCTCAGCTGAAATGGTCTCTGTCATTCTGTCACCTCATATGTCTCCCCCCCCCCCCCCCTGGCATTCACAGCTTGTACTTGTAGCCATACTGTGATATATGCATGATACATTGGTTTGTTAGAGAGCGTATGTTGGCGAGGTACCTATGTCTTTAGCCAAGACCTTGCTGGTCTGAGACTGACATGGACCACTGACCTGATTGCGACGAATTTTGGAAAGAAGAAGAATTGAAGCCTCAGAAATGAGGTGTTATCTCAAGATACTCAACATCAGATTCACTGATCGCATCGCTGATGGACGAGAGCGCTAAACTGACCCGACAACGCAGACCTCATGAAGATGAAGATCTGCTGACATATTCGCTAAGAAAAGAAGAAGACTATGCTGGTATGGCCGTGTAACAAGATCCAGTTCGTCTTGCTTTAACAACCCTCCAAGGAAGTGTTGAGGGGGGGAGGGAGGGGGGGGGGGGAAGGCGGAGAGGGGGAGACAGAAAAAAATATGATGGACCGACAACATTGCAGAATGCACAGAAAAACCGTTTGCCACTCGGCTGGCATGGCCGTGTAACAAGATCCAATGGCCTTGTTAAAACACCCCACCAAGGAACTGTTGACGGAGGGGAAGAGAGAGAGAGAGAGAAGAGGGGGCGGATTGGGATGGGGGTGGGGGGTGGAGTGACAACATTGCAGAACTGACAGGGACACCATTTACAGAGACCCAGGCTTTGAAACACAACCAGCGCCAGTCCTGGAGGAATCTGATGAACAGTTCTGTGCGGCGCCTCAGTGACTCTTGAAGACAGGGGAGGAGAAAAAGAAAGGAAGGAAGGAAGAAATACAAATGCAGCAGAACAGAATATCAAAAATGAAATGAAACAATATACACGGGCAAGGAGGAATTTTGTTTAATGTCCCGTCACACATATCGGTGACTGAAGACATTTTGTTCAAGTATTTATGAATACATTTGAGTATTGTCGGTTAGAAGGAGTGGGAGATGTGAATGAATGGAGGGTTGGGAGAAACTGGGCAAATGAGGGTGAAATGTGGGTGAAATTTGAAAAAAAAAAATCTAAACACAATTACAGGAAATTACATAAAGGACTTCGTAAAATAGAAGTCGTTAAACTGACAAGCGAAACAACTGATAATGAACGCAAAAAATCAAAAAACATCAACGTTCTCAGTCACTTGTGAGGACACACTTTCGTGTACATAAGGCTTCATCAAGCTGCAGTCAAAGATTATATGCTCAATTGTCAGGTTACTAAAGCATATGCACTTGACATTAGAACAATAATGAATTTGATAACAGCCTGAGAGCTAAACTCAGAATACACGGGCAAACCCAAGCGCAAATACGCAGACTATTCTCACGGTTTCCTGTAAACTGTCAACCAGAAACGGGCAAACCTACGCACATATACAACCCCGCCCCCCTCCCCCGCTGCCGCCCCCCAACCAACCCCCACACACACGCCCAGTTTCCTGCAAAACTGTCACGTCAGCCAGTAACGTCAGTACCATCCAACCAGACCAACCTTTAGCGCGTGACGCGCACTTCGTCACTCCAAGTGTCAAGTGTCCACTTCAGGTCTGCATTCACTGTCCGCCGAGTGACAGCAGCTGTGGGGTGCCGTGTGTCCTCACCACTGGTCTCCACTGACAGACCCGTAGCAAAGTGAGTGTTGTACTATATTGGTGTACATTGCTCTCCCTCTCTCTCTCTCTTCTCTGCTCATGGGCTGTTGAATGCTGTTGTGCACAATCGTATATGTTTTGTTTCGTACCGAGGCGCTCAGAGCCCCATACTTTATTAGGAGTTAGCACCATGTAAGTACTATGTCATCATTATCATTGCTGTTGCCATTATTGTTATCAGCAAGTAAGTGTAGTACTATATTGGTGTAAACAGAGGTGGTTGGTTTTTTTTTGTTCTCTCTCTCTCTCTCTCTCTCTCTCTCTCTCTCTCTCTCTCTCTTGTGCTCATGTGCTGTTGTGTGCTGCTATTACTGTTGTGTATGTTTTGTTTTGTGTGAGACGCTTAGAGCCCAGTTGTGTATGAGTTTCACCATGTAAGTACTATATTATTATTACTGTTGTTTACTGTTATTATGATTATTATTATTTGTTATTATTATCATCATCATAATTCTTATTTCTAGAAGTAGTAGAAGCCCATTGTTTATTAGGAGTTTGCGCCATGTAAGTTACTATGTTATGATCATTATTATTATCATCATCATCATCATTCTTATTATTATTAGAAGAAGTAGTAAAAGCCCATTGTTTATTAGGAGTTTGCGCCATGTAAGTTACTATGTTATTATCATTATTATCATCATCATCATCATCATCATTCTTATTATTATTAGAAGAAGTAGTAAAAGCCCATTGTTTATGAGGAGTTTGCGCCATGTAAGTACTGTGCTATTATTATTATTATTATTATCATTGTTATCATAATTATCATCATTCTCATTCTTAGTAGTAGTAGTAGTTGTAGCCCATTGTTTATGAGGAGTTTGCGCCATGTAAGCACTATGTTATTATTATTATTATCCTTGTTATTATCATTATTATTATCATCATCATCAATATTATTCTTATTAGTGGTGGTAGGTAGTAGTAGTAGTAGCCAATTGTTTAATAGGGGTTTGCGCCATGTAAGTACTATTTTATTATTATCATTATCATTGTTGTTATCATTATCATCATTATTATTATAAACATCATCATTCTTACTAGTAGAAGTAGTATTTCTTGCTGTTGTCCATGTTTCTGACACCAGTGTTGAAGTGTTTGTTTCTAGTTGTTACACTGATGTTTCCTGGGGAAAGTACGTGAGCCCAACACTCGGCTTATAACATAGATTGACATAAGTTTACATTTGGGCCAACAGCAAAGTGAGAGCTGTATTATCAATGGTTTCTCCAGTCAATGGGAAATCATTTACAGCTTAGTCTTTTGTGAAGGACTATGACTCTCAAACTAGGAGGCAAATTTGCACTGGCTGTTAGTGCTGCAGCCTTGTGGGCTAGTTGGCCTTTGGGAACGATCCCAACGCCGACTGTCCTAAAGCCCTCTTGGCCGAGAGAGTGGGGATGTAACTTGGGCAAGACACTCTCCACTATAATCAAATTCTAGCCCAAATAGTCGGAACAATAGTTGCCTCCTCTGCTGTTCTGATGGTCATGGTCGGACACGCCTCACTATCATATACGTCATGGGAATAGAGAAGGAAACAACGACAGAGAGATAGTATCACCGGAATTGCTCACAGACGTTATCAAATGCCGTGGTTGTTGAAAAGAGGAGTGGCCATGTATGGCTTTTCTTTCGGATTTGTCATGTCGTGAGCATCTGTTCATGTGGGTGGGTCACTGCTCGCTCTCTCTCTCTCTCTCAATCTGCGTCTCTCTCTGTCTCTCTCCCTGAAGGGGGGTAGGGGTGATGTCTGGTGTGTCTGTCTGAACATGACAGTTCCAATGTGGAGTGTCTATCTATTGCTGTCATTTACACATGTGGACATTTCCTGGGAAGTATCACTTTCCCCCGTTTTTTGTCTTGGTTCAAACGGGTGTCGAAAATACTTATGATAATGATAGTGTATATGTACAGATATATCTTATTTTCGGTTTTCACAGTCACAGTATATTTAGTCGCCCATAGCGGACGAAACTGTAGTCGTAACAGACATACAGTTGGCTCGTTCCCACAAACAGAGTTCAAATTGCCCCCAGTTACAATCTTTGAAAGGTTTCCGTTTTACAAGTTTTTCTTTTCTAATCTTCGTAAAAGAGGTGTTTTTGTTTGTTACCTGCACTTATTTTTCTCCACCATCATGTTGTTCTGAAATAGATTTAAGTAGGTAAGTAGATAATCATGATTGTTGATAGATAACAGATATCGCTGCTTACATGATCTGCTGAATACTGTTTCACTTGGTTAGTTGTCACTGGATACAGACAGTCATTGTTGCTCTGTTCTGCCCATTGCATGTGGCGTGTTTGTAGATCTTTTCAGTTTCTTTTTCAAGTTAATGTGGTCCACTTTACGATGCGTGGTCTAATTCCTTATGGTCTACTTCGTTTGTATGCTGTTGTATTCCACGTGGGAGTTGGCAGAATGGACAGGGCGCTCATCTGCCAGTACAGTGTCCGTGGGGGTATTGGGTTCGATTTCAGCTCACTCCCTTTCTACCCAGTTTGACTGAAAAACCAAACTGAGCGCCTAGTCATTCGGATGCGACGATAAACCCAGGTCCCGTTTGCAGCACGCGCTTAGCGCACTGAAAGAGAACCCATGGCAAGAAGAGCCTGTTGTCTTTTGGCAGAAGAAATCCACGGATAGGTACACAAATGTACAAGCATGCACTCAAGGCCTGACTATAGTGTTTGGTTATGCTACTATCAGGCAACTGCCTAGCGGATGTGTAGCGTATATGGATTTGTCCGAACGCGGTGACACCTCCTTGAGAAACTGTTGTGTTTTTGTTGTTGTTGTTGTTGGTTTTTTATTTTTTGTTTTTTGGTGGTTTTTTTTTTTTTGGGGGGGGGGGGGGGGTTGTTTTGTTTTGTTTTAGTTTTGGGGGGTTTTTTTGTGTTTTTTTTACGTCGTGCATTTGAATTGTCTGTTGTGTTTCTCGTGTTCAACTTCATTTGTTGCAGTGAATCGGATCCTCCTTTTCATCAAAACTTACGTGTGTTGTTTGCACATTGTCGAAGCACTTTTTCCAATTGCTAATTTCATTTGTTTCACAGTGTTCAAAAACAAAAACATTTGTTTGTGTGTTGTCATACAAAAGTTGTCTGGCGCACATGTTGCAGTGTTCGATTTTTTTTTTTTTAACAAGGGCCAGTACTCTGTTGTTTTGTCTCAAACAGTCGACAGTATTTGAAGAGCTTCATGCTGACAATAGCTAGGCTCAGGATTATCGTTATTGGTTTTGCTCTTCGTTGTTTTTTTCTTCTTGTTGTTTTTAATCTTTTGTGAGTGGGGATGGGCAGTTTTTTGTTTTGTTGTTGTTTGTTTGTTTGTGTGTGTGTGTGTGTGTGTGTGTGATTTTTGTCTCACATCTGTTTAGCTCCTCGGGTTTTGTTGTTGTTTTTGTTTTTTGTTGTTTTTTTCTTCTTTTTTTTCGAAGGGATCTTTTTAATCTCACAGTGCAGAATGTGATCCTGCGTTAGTGTGTCTGTAAATGAACAATGGCCGCTTACAGTAAATGAAGCATTTGGTGAGACGATAGTATTTATTTGCGATCGGTATGGGTTTTGTTTTTGTTGTTGTTTTTGTTTGTTGTTGTTGTTTTTACCAGTATGTGCACGTGTGATGGTGAATATCAAATGTAAAGAAAGTTTATGGGCAAGAACACCCTGTCAAATGCGTCATTTTAAGCATGCATTTAATGGTCTCGACTCGCGGTTGTATCTCAACATTTGGTCATTCTTATACGTCACATTCCATTTCGGTTGTGATTTAAAACAATATGATCCAATTTTCGTCTTTTAACTGCAACCTTTCCCATTAAAACCAGTCATGTGTGCAAAGCGATACTCGTACAAGGATACATTTCAAGCCGACACAACAGACCTATCATGTGATATGATGTGTTACAGAAGTATCGCAATTCATTCCATCAGCAGTTCGTGAAAACAACGAAGACATTTGATGTCATTCACCGCTAAACATGTAGGCCCTATCACTAGTGCGAGTACTATGAATACAACCGATCTGCTGTCATAGATAGGGTCTTTTCTCCCCCGCCCCCCACCCCCACCCCCCTACCCCCTTCATTTATTCGTTCGACTGTCTTTTCATTCATTCTATAATTCATGATTCCATGTCAGCTAGTAAGACAATCATCATAAAATATTTTTTCTCTCTTTTTTAGGCCCTTCTGCAATCTAGACCCTGACCTGTACAACAACGGTAACCAAGGCAACAACAAGAAACGGTCAGACAGACAGACAGACAGCAAGCCACTGACGGATACTACAAAAACAATCCCATAGTCTTGTTAACAGTCGTAGCGTGCCGTCAACGTTTGTCAGCACCTTGGAATCGGTCCTGTCTGAAGAGCCAGTCAGCATGGAAAGCGAGAACACCACGTCACCCATCTCTGCTACCGTCAATGACACGGACCTCTTGCTGCAGAGGCTGAGTGACGAGAGAGCCTTGCAGCTGCTGCCCGTCTTCGTCATCTTCGGCGTCATCTTCGTCCTCGGGGTCCTGGGCAACTGCCTGACCGTGTACGTCTACTGGAACAAGTTCAAGGCCACCTGGTCAAGGACCGCTATCGTGACCTTGGGTATCCTGGACCTGGTCAGTTGTTTGGTGGCCATTCCTGGAGAGGCGATCGACCTTCGCTACTCGTTCAACTACGAGAGTGATGTCATGTGTAGGCTGTCCCGCGCATGCGCAACCTTCCCGAACGTGGCTTCCGGGATCATGCTGACCGCCGTGGCCTTCGATCGCTACCGCCTCATCTGCCTGCCGCTCAAGTCTTCCGCGTCGCGCCGCCAGGCCTGGAAGAGCGTGGTGACGGTGTGCGCCATTTCTTTCATGGTCTCGTGGCCGGCGGCCATCATCTACGGCACCATGACGACGGAGACGGGCATGGGTCAGGTCACGGCATCGGAGTGCTCCACCAGTGACCTGGTGAAGGAGACCAAGTTCCCGCTGGCCTACAAGCTGGTGCTGGCCGCGGTCTTCCTCTTCGCCTTCGGCGCCATGATCGTCTGCTACTTCTTCATTGGCCGCCAGATCTACCGCCAGGGGGAGTTCCGCAAGACCCTGCTCAACCTGCGGGACGGCGGGAAGCGGAGGAACACGCACAGCGACCTGGAGACCTCCATGGTGTCCGATGCCGACGGGAGGGGGGACCTCTCTCAGGACCACAACAGTTCAGAAAACCACCACCCCGCCCTCGCCCCCGCGCCACACTCCTCCGACGACAAATCAAAAGGCGACGAGTCCACTGAAATGCGGGAGAAGAAACTGAGGGAGTCTCACTCACCCTGCAACCACCACCCCTCCTCCTCCCCATCCCCATCGCACAGCCACCCCACCTCCCCGAGTTTCTCCCCGCGCAGCTCCCACCACCACCACCATCATCACCACCCGAACAGAAGCCTCAGCCGCTCCCCCTCCGTCCTGCAGCGGATCCGGAAGCGGAGCTCCGTGGACTCCCGCACCCGGAAGACCACCCTGATGCTGTGTTTCATCTCCATCGTCTTCGTGCTCAGCTTCCTGCCGCACCTGGCCGTGAAGCTGGTGAAGGTGATGGACAAGGACTTTCTCCGGGGCGCCGGCACTGGGCGCCTCATCGTCTACAACCTCAGCGCCAGGTCCTACTTCCTCAACAGCTTCCTCAACGTCTTCATCTACGGGTTCTGCAGCTTCCGGTTCCGGAAGGAGGCCAAGAAGGTCCTGAGCAGGCTGCTTCTGTGGAGGTCCTGTTGTTGTTCTCGACACTAGTTATTTGTGGGGTTTTTTTTGTTTTTTTCTAAGTGCTGTATATTGGGAAGTGGGTGGGGATTTGTGTGTGTTTTGGTGTGTGTGTGTGTGAGAGAGAGAGAGAGAGAGAGAGAGAGAGATCTTCAGTTTAACGTCTGTTCGCTAGAAGTGTTATTTGATGGAATGAACAGAGGTAGTGGATGAAAGAAAGGGAGTCCATGTGAATATGTTATTTTATTTTATTTTATTTTATTTTTCTCAAGGCCTAACTAAGCGCGTTGGGATACGCTGCTGGTCAGGCATCTGCTTGGCAGATGTGGTGTAGCGTATATGGATTTGTCTGAACGCAGTGACGCCTCCTTGAGCTACTGATACTGTGTAAGGAGGTGTTAATGTATGTATTAGAGGAAACTTAGTGAAAATAAGTCTGTTATAAGAAATTGTGTGTGTGTGTGTGTGTGTGTGTGTGCAGCGTGTGCATGTCAAAGTGTGTATGTGTGACTTTTGATTGATTGGTTTGGCTGCTGATAACTGACCGTTGGCTGATCACTGGTTGTATACCTCCTCATCCTTTTTGACCGTCAGTCACAGAGAGAGAGAGAGAGAGAGAGAGTCAAATGGGTTATTGTACAACGGCCTCAGGCTAAAGTACAAACACATGCAAATAGGGTTGGGAGGCAGGGTCTGAGCGCAACGGCAAGGGAGGTGGTGGTACTAGAGATAAAGAGACAGTGACAGAGAGAGGGGTGAGAGAGAGAGAGATTGGAAGCTTGGTGGATCTACAAACAAAACTGATGAGCATAAGTCACACTTTCAGGCGCTAGGTGAATGAATGAGCGTAAGTACACACACTATCCAGAACGGGGCGAAAAGGTCAACATTCACAGTAAGGAAAGACAACCACTTAAGGACCGCCATGTGCACACTGTCCAGAATGGACCGAAAAGGACAGACAATCACCTAAGGACCACCAGACGCACCCTGCCCAGAGGAGTCCAGCTGAGGGAGTTCAGCAAGGCTCTTGAAACTGGGAACTGGACATTTTGAAAGAGGAAGCCCATGAGGAGTTAATAATAATAATGGTATTTATATAGTGCTGAATCTTGTGCAGAGACATATCAAAGTGCTTTCACTCCAGTCATTCACACGCATGCATAACTCTAAAACTGGAGAAACTAAAGACAAGGAAGAGGCAGGGAAGGGAGGCTGTTTTGGGAAGAGGTGGGTTTTAAGGCCAGACTTGAAAGAGCTGAGTGTGGAGACTTGACGAAACGAAAGAGGAAGTTCATTCCAATTGCAAGGTCCAAAGACAGAGAAAGAACGGCGGCCAACAGTCGAGTGTTTGAATCTGGGTATGCGTAAACAGAGTGGATCCGAAGCCGATCGTAGTGAGCGAGATGGAGTGTAGAGGTGAAGGCAGCCGCAGAGATAGGAAGGGGCAGTTTTGTGAATACATCTATAACATAGAGGGCTGATCTTGTACTTTATTCGGTGTGAGACAGGGAGCCAGTGGAGATGTTGCAAAAGAGGAGTGATATGCTCAGATCTTTTCTTTCTGAGGACGAGTCGGGCAGCAGAGTTATGTATGCGCTGAAGGGACTGAATGGATGAAGCAGGCAAACCAGACAATAGAGAGTTACAGTCGTCAAGGCGAGAGAGAATGAGAGAAACGACAAATCTAGATGCTGCGTCAGTGGACAGATATTTCCGGACGGAACTGATGCGCCGCAGTTGACAGTAGCACGACCAACATGGCTGAATTACAGTGCTGGGCTCATGGAAGCATGAATGTCTGAAAGTGTAAAACTGAAATCCAGTTCTACATTTACCCCTACATTACTCCGGGTTCATCAGTCGACAGTGCGATGGGGCTGACACAGTGTGTATGACTCAGGCTGTCTACAGTTTCCTTGTAACAGACTCAGGCTGTCTACAGTTTCCTTGTAACATGAATGGCTTTCTGTTTTTCCTTTTCCTTTTTTTTCCCCATTGTTAGAGATGGTGGCGCTTGGTCGCTGAACCCTTCAGGAAGATTGAAATTCTGTTTATTGCATGCATTGTGTGACTTGAGTCATAGAAATATTACCGGGTAACGTGGTGAGAAAGAAAGGCAGCACAGTTCTGTGTTCGATTCCCAGCGTGACAACGTGTTACACACACACGCGCGCGCGCACGCACGCACGCACGCACGCACGCACCACACACATACACACACACACACACACACACACACACACACACACACACACACACTGCATCAGTATGATTTCTTGGTTTATTCCCTCATTCGTTGATTTGTTTGTTTGATTGTTTGTTCGTCCGTTTGTATAATGGTTTACATTTTCTCCATTGGTTTTGTTCCGGACATCATCACCTGCACTGAACATTGTTCTGGTGCTTCAGTGACTCTCACCTTTTGGATTCGCCATTGATTGACAGACTGATTCATAATGTGAATTGGTTGTGTGTGTGTGTGGGTGGGGGGGGGGGGGGTGGCGGGGGGTGCGTGTGTGTGTGTGCGTGTCCGTGCGTGCGTGCGTGCCTCTGTGTGTGTGTGTGTGTGTGTGTGGTGTGTGTGTGTGCAGAAGATGGAATGGGAGGTCTTTTGTGTTGAGACGATTGGAATAAAATTTTATTACTTTACAACTTGTCTCTTCGTTTCTCTCCGAGAGAATGGGATGGCGGCACGCGCGCACACACACACACGCACACACACACACACACAGTCTTCCAGACAGCACACAAAAGATCCAAGTCTTCCAGACAGCACACAAAAGATCCACTGAAGTCTTCCATACAGCATACAAGAGATCCAAGTCTTCCATAGAGCATACAAAATATCTCAGTCTCTCAGAAACTTGCGAACGACCCCAGTCGTCCAGACAGCATACAAAGGATCCCGGTCGTCCAGACAGCATACAAAAGATCCCATGCAGTCTTCCAGACAACATATATATATACAAAAGATCCCAGCCTTCCAGACAGCATACCGCAAAAGATCCCATTCTTTCGGACAACATAACAACCCCCACCCCCACCCTACCACTTTGCTCATCGCAAAAGAAAAAGCCGGCACTGAAAGCAAGAAAAAACCTGGGGGTGGGGGCGTGGGGGGCGGCATATGTGAATACAGAAAGTACACTGAGCATTTAAATTGCGGCATTCAAGTCTGAAAGATCTCTGTTCAGACCGGGGACTCAACTATGAGGAAGGTGGCAAAATGTTTAAGGTGATTATCTGCCAGTACAGTGTAAGTGGGGGTCTGGCTTCGAATACCGGTCTTGCACTTTCTCCCAAGCATAACTGGAAAATTAAACTGGGCATCTGGTCATTCGGACTGATGAGACGATAAATGGAAAGCCAGTCTCGGGCCTCACTGAACTCAGTGTGCATCACGCGGCTTGGCACGCCTAAAAAGAACTCATGTTCTCTGTCAAAATTATTTTGATGATATCCATATTGCTGTTCACGAGGCAACTGCCCTGCTGATGTGGTATGGGATATATGGTTTTGACCCAACGCTGTGGCGCCCCCCTTGAGAACTGAAAACTGAATGGGAACTGAAATTGTTCAGACACACAGAAGAATTGTTTTTGATTAATATACTGATGGCAGCATGCAAGCAACATTGGAAGCTGATTCCACAAGTACCGGTGATATTTGTACACGTGACATGTGTAGCATGCTGACAATACAAGGTTTCGTGATACTTCACATAGACTGTGTACCCAGCGACCCACAAACATGAACCGGAAATCTGCCCTCCATTTAGACATCTCATCGCTTCCTGCTTTCTAGTGTTGTCATGGCAACAGTGATGACGTGTCCAATCCAGTCCCGTGGGTCATTATCCGGCACGTACATTGGTCAGTGTCAGCTGTGGCAGGCGATTCATTGGCGCATCCTATCGCGCATCCCTTTCATCTTCCTGATTTTCCTTCAATCTCCACAGACATCGGAAAAGCGACTTTAACTCAGTTTCAGCATTTGATGATTTGACAAATAATCATTTCCTTTTAGTTTTACGCATTCCTTTCATCTTCCTGAATTTACTTCCATCTACATGGACGTGGGCCAAAGCGGCTTGAACTCAGTTGAACTGATTCCATTTCCATGGTTTGCAAAGAACCATTTCCTCGGTGCATATATATTCGAAGTGTACTCCAAATGTGAATGAGTCACATAGCAATCTGTTTGTATCTGTGTGTGTGTGTGTGTGTGTGTGTGTGTGTGTGTCTTTCAAGTGTGACATAATTGATATTTATTCATGTAATGTTAATATGCTTTTGTATTGTTGTATTTTCCCATTTCATGAGGACTGGATGAAAACATTTGTGCTTATCCCTTTTTCCCTTAATAATTTTTTTTTTTTTTAAATCGTTCGTTCGCTCTCTAGCTCTCTCCCGAGTCTTGTGTCCAGTCATCAGTGCGCTAAACTGAAAAACCAATTTGGAAAAATAGAAACAAACAAAAAGAAAAACAGAAAGATACAGAGTCCCTGCTAAAATTTTTAAGAAAAATGTAATTTGATTACCAAAACGGCAAATGCACAAATGTATAGCACTGCACTTTGGCGAAGCGTTCGATCCCGGGAGAGCAGCCTGAATTTCACGCCGAGAAAAAAACTGAATCTGTAAATCTATTGTGAAACGAGAGTAAAACAATACAACTGACTGATACAATACAATACAATGCAATACAATACAATACAATACAGACTTGAAGCTGAATGGTGGGATGATAAAACAAAAAAAGTGCTGGTGGTTGCTAGGGCATTACTGTGGGTCAGAACTGACGTAAGCCTATCAGTTTGTCACACGTACGGATCCGGTGTGACATCTAAAAAATAAATAAAAAGCCGGAATCATCATGTCGCATTGTCAGTGAATTGCTGCACAAGGCAACAACTTGCTGATGATTCGATGAGCTGAACTTTCCATAGTACATGACCGGAACTGTTATTCAATGGTGGTAGGGCATTACCAGGCTCGGCAGAACTGACGGACGTATCGGTTTGTCACACGGATAGCCGCACAAGGCAACAACTTGCTGATAATTCGATGAGCTGAACTTTCCATAGTACATGGCCGGAACTGTTATTCAATGGTGGTAGGGCATTACCAGGCTCGGCAGAATTGACGGACGTATCGGTTTGTCACACGGACAGCTGCACAAGGCAAGAACTTGCTGATGATAATTTGATGAAACTTTCGATAGTGCGTTATTCGTGGAAACGATGTCAGAAAATCATAATTAATGTGGGGAAAGGCCACTTAAGTCTGGGCAAGGGAAAACCAAAAATACAAATTGAACAAAAACATGAAAATTATGGACTGGGGGGAAACTGACAACAACACTTGAATGTTCACTGGCGTCTCTGTCCAGCTTCAGCCTTTTTGTCAGCTGGGTACCTACACCACAGGGGTATCTGCTGTCCAAGTAATCGGCGCCCGACAGTATGGTTGTCAACTGATTCAACTCCCGACAGTCTGACTTTTTTTTTCAGTAAACAAGGCGGCACTTGCATGAGTGTCATGATGTGGACACATCGCTTCCCCCTGTCAGTGTTTCCTGCCAGTGTAAACATCCAGACTGTCACTGGTTGATAACGAAACACACAGCACGCGCACATGCACTCAGTGCCAGGGAGAAACTAACAGAGACAAGGAGAGAGACTGACAGAGACACAGACAGACAGACAGAGAAAGAGAGACAGACTCAGACAGACACACTCGACACAGAGAGAGAGAGAGAGAGAGAGAGAGAGAGAGATAGGCAGACAGATGACAGAGACGGAGGCACTGAGACAGACAGAGACCGTCAGACAAATGAAATACGTTAATTGTTTTGTTCATTTCAGTCTGATTGAGATGGGCACTTGAGATGCTACTTCGAGTCCCCGAGGTATGTTTTAATGGCCCGGCAAAACAGTGTTGGGGTCAGTTACTATGATAAACATCCAAACTAAGAACATTCAAGCTAAGGCCTGTGTGATGCCGGAAAGGGTGCTGACAAAACCCATCAGTCCTTTTACAGAGCCGGGCCAGATCGACTGATTGTCCTGTCAAATGCCCTTCCCATTACGACATGACTTCACTGAAAATGAGTACGTTTGGCCTTTGACATTTAAATATCGTCGTCTCCTGCTTTCGGCAGCAAAGCCACTTCTTTAAAATCCCTATACTTCTTCATGGTTACATCGTACCATCTGATGTTAGTGGCACTGATGCTTTTTCCCCGTTTTCTTTTGTCAGCTTTGTTTTGTTTGTTTATTTGTTTGCCGGTTTGACTTGTTTCACGGTGGTGTTTTTTCACCCATTAATACAGTGGTGAAACTTCTATGCTTTGTGAATAGACGTGAAATCCGATCTCAGTAATTTTCACTGAGATCCATCTAATGCAACTGGATTAGAAAAAGAACACAAACGCGCGCGCGCGCGCGCGCGCGCACTGCGGCACGCACACACACACACACACACACACACTATGCACGCACACACACACGCGCGCGCGCGCGCGCGTGCGCGCATGCACAGCACATAATTATCATGATGCATTAACACACACACTGGCACAGCGTCAGTGTGAGCCTGAGCGCGAACGCATACTCTCTCTCTGTCTGTGTCACTCACGCGTGTGCGCGCGCGCACACCGCACACGTGACACACACTCACTCACTCACTCATGCACACAGTCAGGTATACAAACACACATTGGCACAGGCACACAGACACAGCGTGAAAGAATCAAAGGCCAAGTCATACCAGTAAAATGAATTTTGAATTGTTAGTCGCAATTTTCAGCCCTCGTCAACAAGTCCCGGGGAAGTGATTTGGCCAGGGAACAGATTGTACTGCACACCGGAAGTTCATGTGACAGTCTGATGGTGTCGACCAAAACAAAACGGACGAAGCCGACTTTTTTGATTGAAACTAGTCTAACTGACAGAATGAGTCTTCTGAAATCTTTGAAGGGAACCTTTCAGAATGTGCAGCAAGACATTATGGATGGGTAAGTTTCAGCACTGTGAGAATATCACTTCTTCATCCATTAGTTTCTTTTGCTCCGTGTTGGAGAAAGCTGCCTGAACACTAATGGCTGAGACAGGGACCCAGACCAGTTCATTTCTAGCCACTTCTACGACGTCTTGGAGAAAGGGAGTAGTCCCCGGTAATTTCTGTTTTTGTATTATTAATCCTGGGACCGATTTAAACGACGCAAGCCGCCATTTTTTGTTTGTTTACCTTTGCATCGATTGGGGGGTGGAGGCAAAATGCAGGAAGAACGGCCATCTGATTGGCACTCACTATATTCAATGACCCCGTCACCGCAGACGATTTGGCAAAGTAGGTGCACATCACTGTCGACTTTCAGTCTCAAAAAGGTGTCAGAGCGCGCGGACTGTACCGTATGCCCTACACATCTGATATGGAAGGTAGGAAATGATTTATATGAAACAAGAACGAAAATGGGCCACCCAATGAAAAACGAAAATGTCATCTTCATAAAAAAGCGAAAACGAAAATGGGCCAAGCACAGCGAACCTGTGCGCTCCCACACACACGCACACACTGACACATCACTGTCGGGACTAATAAGTGTCAAAGTTAAGTACAGTCAGTGAGTCACCCTCAAACTTGACGAACTTGAATTTGAAACCGCTGGAAATGGATTTGGACAGATCTGCTGACGGTAAATTCGCATAACAATGCTTGAAAATTGTTGTTCAAAAAAGGTCCCAGAATATAGGATATTAAGGAAATTACCTTTCACCACCACCTCCTTTCCCCACACCACCCTGATAGAAAATTTCCTTTATATAGCGCTGAATCTTGTGCAGAGACAAATCTAAGCGCTTTCACACCAGTCATTCACACGCATGCATTACTCTAAAACTGAAGACAAGGAAGAGGTAGGGGAGCGAGGCTATCTTGTCAAGAGGTGGGGTTTTTGTATGTGTGTGTGCAAGCAAAAAATGATACATACATGTCTTGTTTAATTAGTTCCTTTCCTAGCATGTGTGTATACGTGGGTGTGGATATGTGGGTGCAAGCAAAGAACAATAATAACTTTTAGACATTTTCTTATTTACTTCCTTTCCTATTTCTCAATAACAATTTATTTTGAACTGCGTTTAGTGATATTCAGTAGGGTGAACGGGCACACTTGTGTACATGTCTAGAAATCAGTGATTGTAGCCATGTAGGTTTGATAATTAGCTGCTGGGCTATTTATCTTCTGTGAGCTGAGTTGATCAGGTATATGTAGAGAATTAAGTTCGAGGAATTATCATATCAAGTTGGGAAATCACACACACACACACACACACACACACACACACACACACACACACTCATGACCATCACCACAAACATTAGCACCACACAGTATGTGTATGAAGATTTCTGTCATTTAATCTAGTGCCATTATTTCAGAAGGATCAGTAACAAATATGAAAAGAGGGAAAAGAATATACAGTACACTAATTTGTAGTAATAATTTCAGCTTGTGCACAAGATTGACAAATCATAGACATGTCCAAGAATATGTCTTTGACCACAGTGATGACTGATATTTTCAGGTTGCGTTTCCAAACTCATCTCTACAATAATTGTTGTAAATATTCTATATGAGATGATGTTGTCTTGAAGTCATGTATCACTATCAGAGATGATTATTCAGTCAAGAGTGGAGTGGTGGCCTTCTGGTAACGTGTCCAGCAAGGAAGCGAGAGAATCTTGGGGCACAGGATCAGTTCCTGTACTCACCAAATTTGTCTTCCCCTCCACCAGACCTTGATTAGTGGCCTGGATGCTAGACTTTTAGATGAGACGATAAACTGACGTCCCATGTGCAGCATGCACTTAGTTCACGTTAAAAAAAACCCTGACTCACAGCAACAGAAGGGTTGTCCCAGGCAAAATTCTGTAGAAAAAATCCACTTTGATGGTATAAAATGAATACACAAGCAGACAGAAGAAAGTAAAGAAGAAAAAAAACAAACCCAAGGGGGTGGCAAAGCACTGTGGCATCATGCTTTCCCAGGGAAGAGCAGCACGAAGTTCACACTGAGAACTCTGTTGTGACAAAACAAATACAATACAATGACAATGATGATTTATTAAGATTACAATCAGTTCATACAAGTACATGAAAAAAAATATTATGTCCTCAGTTTTCGAGCCTTGGGTGCACAGGATGCGGCAACCGGTCACAGCAAACTGCTTCAGGTGGACGCAGAGGCTGGCGCTGACCTGCTGTACAGGTGACCTTCACCTTGAACCTTCACCTTGTCCCTTTGTCACCACCTTCACAACCACACACTTTATAACACAGTGTGTTTCCACCATCACATTCACACACTTTATAATTGTGTCCCCACCATCACATTCACACACTTTATAAGTGTATCCCCACCATTAAATTCACACACTTTATAAGTGTATCCCCACCATCACATTCACACACTTTATAAGTGTATCCCCACCATTAAATTCACACACTGTATAACACAGTGTGTCTCCCCCATTAAATTCACACACTGTATAACACAGTGTGTCTCCACCATCAAATTCACGCACTTTATAACACAGTGTGTCTCCACGATTAAATTCACACACTGTATAACACAGTGTGTCTCCCCCATTAAATTCACACACTGTATAACACAGTGTGTCTCCCCCATTAAATTCACACACTGTATAACACAGTGTGTCTCCCCCATTAAATTCACATGCTGTATAACACAGTGTGTCTCCCCCATTAAATTCACATGCTGTATAACACAGTGTGTCTCCCCCATTAAATTCACATGCTGTATAACACAGTGTGTCTCCCCCATTAAATTCACATGCTGTATAACACAGTGTGTCTCCCCCATTAAATTCACATGCTGTATAACACAGTGTGTCTCCCCCATTAAATTCACATGCTGTATAACACAGTGTGTCTCCCCCATTAAATTCACACACTGTATAACACAGTGTGTCTCCCCCATTAAATTCACATGCTGTATAACACAGTGTGTCTCCCCCATTAAATTCACATGCTGTATAACACAGTGTGTCTCCCCCATTAAATTCACATGCTGTATAACACAGTGTGTCTCCCCCATTAAATTCACATGCTGTATAACACAGTGTGTCTCCCCCATTAAATTCACATGCTGTATAACACAGTGTGTCTCCCCCATTAAATTCACACACTGTATAACACAGTGTGTCTCCCCCATTAAATTCACACACTGTATAACACAGTGTGTCTCCCCCATTAAATTCACATGCTGTATAACACAGTGTGTCTTCACCATTAAATTCACACACTGTATAACACAGTGTGTCTCCACAATTAAATTCACACGCTGTATAACACAGTGTGTCTCCCCCATTAAATTCACACACTGTATAACACAGTGTGTCTCCACCATCAAATTCACGCACTTTATAACACAGTGTGTCTCCACGATTAAATTCACACACTGTATAACACAGTGTGTCTTCACCATCAAATTCACACACTGCATAACACAGTGTGTCACCTCCATCACATTCACACACTGTGTCACCACCATCACGTTCACACACTGTGTGTCACCACCATCACATTCACACACTTTATAACACAGTGTGTCATCTCCATCATATTCACACACTGCATAACACAGTGTGTCACCTCCATCACATTCACACACTTTGTGTCACCACCATCACATTCACACACTGTGTCACCACCATCACATTCACACACTTTATGACACTGTGTCTCCGCCATCACATTCACACACTTTATGACACTGTGTCACCACCATCACATTCACACACTTTATGACACTGTGTCTCCGCCATCACATTCACACACTTTATGACACTGTGTCACCACCATCACATTCACACACTTTATGACACTGTGTCACCACCATCACATTCACACACTTTATGACACTGTGTCTCCACCATCACATTCACACACTTTATGATACTGTGTCTCCATCATCACATTCACACACTGTGTCACCACCATCACATTCACACACTTTATGACACTGTGTCTCCACCATCACATTCACACACTTTATGATACTGTGTCTCCATCATCACATTCACACACTGTGTCTCCACCATCACATACACATTGTGTGTCACCACCATCACATTCACACACACTTTATGACACTGTCTCCACCATCACATTCACATTGTATGTTACCACCATCACATTCACCCACTTTATGACACAGTGTGTCACCACCATCACATTCACACACTGTGTGTCACCACCATCACATCCACACGCTGTATGACACAGTGTGTCACCACCATCACATTAACACACTGTATAACACAGTGTGTCACCACCATCACATTAACACACTGTATAACGCAGTGTGTCACCACCATCAAATTCACACACTGTATAATAGTTCATACAGTGTGTAACATTCGCATACTTTATCATCAGTTTGTCATCACCTTCACATTCTGTGTAATGCTTGTGTATATGTTATGCAGGCATGCATCCACAAGTAGCAGGCATAAATAAACATGAGAATGAAGGCAGAAAATTTCATAGGACTAGAAGCAATGACAAGTAAGAATGTGTGTGTGTGTGTGTGCCTGTCTGTCTGTCTGTCTGTGAGAGAGAGTGAGAGATAGAAAGTGAGGTTTGCATTCTTTTCATTGTGTGCCTTGTTTGTGTGTGTGTATTTGACGCGAGCGATGTGTGTCTTGCAGATACCAGAAGGACTGGTCAGGATTGCAGTGTCACACTACCGAGTCTGCCCAAAAAGCTGAGGTGAGCATGACACTCTCTGTGTTCTGTCTCTCTGGTCAACAGGCAAAATAGCCAAGTGGTTAAAGGATTCACTTTCAATCTGAGGGTTCCAGACTTGAATCCCTGGTCACGGCACCCGGTGGGTAAATGATGGAGATTTTTTTTTTTACTTTCTCCTAGGTCAATAGATTACAGACCTGCCAGTCCCTGAATGTCCATTTGTGTGTAAACACATACAGAAGATAAAATACGCCCGTTAAAGATCCCGTGATCCATGTCAGCGTTCGGTGTAGAAACAAAAACATACCCAGCATGCACCCCCTCACAAACAGAGTATGACTGCCTACACAGTGGGGGTAAAAGCAGGCAAACACGTAAAAGCCCGCTCATGTGTTTGACTGAACGTAGGAGTCACAGCCCATGAACGAAGAAGAAGAAGTGCCTCTGTTCCTCACTATTTTTGTCACACCATTCCTCTCTGTTCCTGTATTCTGTCACAATGTTTTGAACAGGAGGTGGACCGGAGGGTCAGGGAACTGTTCACGGAGTGGGATCGGCGCAGACTCTCTGCCAGTCGTCTGGAGCAAGAGGCGGCCATGTTGCCCACTATTGCGTACACTCTGACCGACATGCTGGCCATCATTGGTACGTCTCTATGGTGATGGCTATATATATCTTCATGCGATGATGGCACTGGATTTTCAAAAGTAGAAAATATGATTTTTGTAGGTGCATTTGTGTCCTTGAATGTGTGTCTAAAATTGCCCACCAGTTGTGAATTTAAAAAAAAATTTTGCTTGCATGCCGTGTGGTGGATTGTAGCCTCGGTAATTTGATGTGGGGATATCTTGACCTGATCTTGACATAATATTAAGGTATAGGGGTCCATCACTTAACTGTGACATATTGAGGTATAGGGGGTCCATGACCTGACCTTAAACTGACCTTGACCTACTGAGATGTAGAGGTCTGTGACCTAACCTTGACCAAGCATTGACATCATGATGTGAGGATTTTGTGACCGGACCATAACCTGACCTTGACCTGTTGAGATGTGGAGGTCCATGACCTGACACTGACCTATTGAGACGCGGCAATTCCATGACTTGACCCAACCTTGACCCTATGAAGCTGAGGGGCGGGATTCCATGACCTGACCTTGAACTTGCAAACAGAGTCGCTGAGTGAGGACTTCCGGGCAGTGGAGGAGGAGCTGGAGAGGCTGGAGGACGTGAGGGAGGAGGAGTGGGTGAGGAGGGAGCAGCAGTCCCACCACTGTCAGCTGGCTGCCTACGCCAAGACCCGCCGTGCTGAGGCTGAGGCTGTCAGGGGTGAGGTGTGTGTGTGTGTCTTGGTGTATGTGTGTCAGTGTTGTTGTTTTTTTTTTGGGGGGGGGTGTCAGTGTGTTGGGGTGTGTTTGTGTGTGTGTGTCTTGGTGCATGGGTGTGTGTGTCAGTGTGCTGGGGTGTGTGTGTGTGTGTTGGTGCATGGGTGTGTGTTGGGGGGGGGGGGGTTCATGGGTGTGTGTCCGTGTGTTGGGGGTGTGTGTATGTGAGTGTGTCTTGATGTGTGGGTGTGTGTCAGTGTGTTGGGTGTGTGTGTGTGGGTGTGTCTTGGTGTCTTGGACCCGCAGCGCTGAGGCTGAGGCTGTCAAGGGTGAGGGGGGGGTGTCTGGGTGTGTGTGTGGATAAAGCAGATTGTTGATTTTTGTTGTTGTTGTTGATACATCCAAAACAAGTGATGCTAAGGAACAATAGCTGCTGAATGTTTTGTCAGTTGTGGACTGTGAGTGGGGAAAGTCCAGCAGTCAAAATGTGCACTTGACCAGCTGTTTTCAGCTGACGTTTTTCTTTTCTCTCAGTTCACATGCGTTGTTGTTAAGCCAACTGATAATTCATACACACATAGGTAACTGGAGTTAAGAGCATCAACAGATTATCTATACAACGTAGGTCATTCTAATTGAGTACCTTGACAAAGTTATTGAAAGTTTTTTTTTCAAACACTTTCACACACTCATATATATCGTATGCTTACATACACACTCTCCCTTCCTCGCACTCTTTTTTTTTTTCTTTTTCTTTTTTTTTTTCTTATCTCAGTTCTGTGCGTGTGTGTGTCTCCCAACAACTTGTGCTTAGTAGGTGAAGTGAAGAATGTGGTGGTATGTGGTGACTTAAAGGAACATTGTGGTGGTATGTGGTGACTTAAAGGAACATTATGATGGTACGTGGTGACTTAAAGGAACATTGTGATGGTATGTGGTGACTTAAAGGAACATTGTGGTGGTATGTGGTGACTTAAAGGAACATTGTTATGGTATGTGGTGACTTAAAGGAACATTGTGGTGGTATGTGGTGACTTAAAGGAACATTGTGATGGTATGTGGTGACTTAAAGGAACATTGTGGTGGTATGTGGTGACCACAGTGAACAATGTGGTGGTACGTGGTGACCACAGTGAACAATGTGATGGTATGCCGTGACTTCTGGGAAGAATGTGATGGTATGTGGTGTCTTCCGGGAAGAATGTGATGGTATGTGGTGACTACAGGGAAGAATGTGGTGATATGCAGTTTCCACAGTGAACAATGCGGTGCTGTGTGGTGACTGCAGGGAAGCTGTGGAAGAGGCTGAAGGCGAAATCCAAGGAGGCGGAATCCCTGAGGCACGGCGTGCTCACTGACATGGACCAGCTGTCCCACACACAGGGTGAGTGGTGGTGCTCTTCGTGTGGTGGAGGGTGGGGCTTGGGTGGGGCTGGGCATCACAGTCAGTCAGATCACACACACATCACCAGTCCATAACATTAGCTGTAATCACACAATCACATACTCTTCAGTCCATAACATTGCTTATGATCACCCAATCTGATACTTATTAGTCCATAACATTAGCTGTAATGACACAATCACATACTCAGTCCATAACATCAGCTGTTATCACACAGTCACCATTCCTTAACATAGCTGTGATCACACAGTAACCAGCTCATAACACAATCATCATTCCATAGCATAGCTGTTATCACACAATCACCATTCCATAATATTACCTGTGATTCACAATCATCAGTTGATTACATTAGCTGTGGTCACACAGTCACCATTCCATAATATTACCTGTGATTCACAGTCATCAGTTGATAACATTAGCTGTGGTCACACAATCACCATTCCATAATATTACCTGTGATTCACAATCATCAGTTGATAACATTAGCTGTGGTCACACAGTCACCATTCCATAATATTACCTGTGATTCACAATCATCAGTTGATTACATTAGCTGTGGTCACACAGTCACCATTCCATAATATTACCTGTGATTCACAATCATCAGTTGATAACATTAGCTGTGGTCACACAGTCACCATTCCATAATATTACCTGTGATTCACAATCATCAGTTGATAACATTAGCTGTGGTCACACAGTCACCATTCCATAATATTACCTGTGATTCACAATCATCAGTTGATTACATTAGCTGTGGACACACAACCATCATTCCATAATATTTCCTGTGATCACACAATTACCAGTCCACAACATCAGCTGTTACCATACAATCATCAGTTAATGACATAAGTTGTGATCACACAATCATTATTCCACATTAGCTGTTATTACACAGTCATTATTCCATAACATAAACTGTGATCACACAATTAACAGTTCATAACAGTAGCTGTTATCACACAATCATCAGTCCATGACATTAGCTTTTATCCGCAATCACAGGTCCATGGTATTACCTTTGGTTCACAATCACACAATCACCAGTCCATGATATTACCTGTGATTCACAGTTACCAGTCCATAATATTACCTGTGATTCACAATCACACAATCACCAGTCCATAATATTATCTTTGATTCACAATCACACAGTCACCAGTCCATGATATTACTTGTGATTCACAATCACACAGTCATCAGTCCATAATATTACCTGTGATTCACAATCACCAGTCCACTATATTACCTGTTATACACAATCACACAGTCACCCGTCCATAATATTACCTGTGATTCACAATCACCCAATCACCAGTCCATAATATTATCTTTGATTCATAATCACACAGTCACCAGTCCATGATATTACCTGTGATTCACAATCACACAGTCATCAGTCCATAATATTACCTGTGATTCACAATCACCAGTCCACTATATTACCTGTTATACACAATCACGCAGTCACCCGTCCATAATATTACCTGTGATTCACAATCACCCAATCACCAGTCCATGATATTACCTGTGATTCACAATCACCAGTCCATAATATTACCTGTGATTCACAATCACCAGTCCATAATATTACCTGTGATTCACAATCCCTCAATCACCAGTCCATGATATTGCCTGTGATTCACAATCACCAGTCCATAATATTACCTGTGATTCACAATCACACAATCACCAGTCCATAATGTTACCTGTGATTCACAATCACCAGTCCATGATATTACCTGTGATTCACAATCCCCCATTCACCAGTCCATGATATTACCTGTGATTCACAATCACCAGTCCATGATATTACCTGCTATTCACAATCACCAGTCCATGATATTACCTGTGATTCACAATCACCAGTCCATAATATTACCTGTGATTCACAATCACCGGTCCATAATATTACCTGTGATTCACCATCACACAATCACCAGTTCATAATATTACCTGTGATTCACAATTACCCAATCACCAGTCCATGATATTACCTGTGATTCACAATCACACAATCACCAGTCCATAATATTACCTGTGATTCACAATCACCAGTCCATAATATTACCTGTGATTCACAATCACCGGTCCATAATATTACCTGTGATTCACAATCACACAATCACCAGTCCATAATGTTACCTGTGATTCACAATCACACAATCACCGGTCCATAATATTACCTGTGATTCACAATCACACAATCACCAGTCCATAATATTACCTGTGATTCACAATCACACAATCACCAGTCCATGATATTACCTGTGATTCACAATTACCCAATCACCAGTCCATGATATTACCTGTGATTCACAATCACCCAATCACCAGTCCATAATATTACCTGTGATTCACAATCACCCAATCACCAGTCCATGATATTTATAACCTGTGATTCACAATTACCCAATCACCAGTCCATGCGGGCACATTGTGCTGGGTTTACCTCCTTAGTTTGGAATCAAACTTTGACCTGCTTTCAGATCATCCAGCTGACAAATAAACAGAAACATGGCATGCCCTGGGCTGAATACATGAAAGTTGTGAAAAGTCACGGCATCCAAGCCAGGAAAAAACATTCCCCTTGTCACTTTGAACCGGAATAAGTGACACTCCGTCAGTTTTTGCTGTTCCAAACACCAGTTCTCACCAATACACATGCACGCAAGCACACGCGCATACGCATGCATGCATGTGCACATGGCTGTCTTTTCTTCTTGGGATGGGGGTGTGGGGGATATATTTTTAAAACAAGGGAGGATTTCCCTCCTTGGAAAAGTTATTATATCAATAAATTAGAACTAACATAATGCTTTTGTTTTCCTCTCTTTTGCCTGCAGGTTTTTTTCCATTCATGCCTCTGTGACCAAAGCCATGCTTCTGTCACGGGAAAAATAAAATCCAACAGTAGCACCTAGACCTGCCAAGTTTTATACGTTAAGAATTAGAGAGAGAGAGAGGGATATATATATATATATATATATATATATATACACACACACACACACATGTATATATATATATATGTGTATGTATGTATGTATGCACACACAGAGAGGGAGATAGATAGATGTGTGTGTACTTGTATTTCATAAATGAAAATGGTTAACCATGTCCATGGCATCCATTAAAAACTGCGCATGAGAGTGAGATGTGAACTCTGCCTGCCAGTGTTCGGTAGCGGAAAACTGACAATTGAACCAGTGACGAAGAACCAATGAACTGTTATGACAAAATACATGGAAGAACCAAACAAACAAACAAAAAGTAAAAAGAAAAGAAAGAGAAAGATATATATATATATATATAGAGAGAGAGAGAGAGAGGATGAATACTATACAGTCCTATACCTAATCTAAATTAAAATCATCTCAGCCTGTGTACAACTGAGGTCCACAAATAAACAAACAAATGCATATAAACCAATCAATAAATCTAATAACCAAAAAATGTTTAATGTGCATCAGGTACCAGTATAACACAGTGGCAGAAATAGTGAAATATATCACTTCCTTATTAAATCATAATAATGAAAAAAAAAAAGAGAAAAAGTCACTAATCAGTAGTGTTATTGCAAGAAAAACGACGACAAAGATATGACTCACTCTACCTTGGACAACCTGACTTTGTTGCAGAAAAGGTTGACGTATTCATACCTTGTATATGTCACACTTTATAGTTTATTTAAAGAAGAAGAAAAAAGAGAAAAAAGGGTGAGTTATCCATTTTTTGTATATGTAACCTTTATAGTTTATTAAAGAAAAAAAGTGAAAAAAAAGTTGAGTTATCCATTTCTTTCTATCCCCAGAGAGTTTGACTTATTGGTGACAGCTGTACTAGTGTTTTTGGTGGTGGTGGTGGTTGAAAATATTGACTACACCTTAGATTTTTGTTCTTGATGAAAATAGTTATGCACCTTAGACTTTTCATGTTGAAAATAGTGTTCTACACCTTATATTATTTGTTGTTGTTGTTTGAAATAGTCTTTTACACTTAAGATTTTTGTTGTTGTTGAAAATAGAATTCTACAACTTAGATTCTTGTTGTTGTTGAGGATAGTGTTCTACATTTTATAATATTTGTTGTTGTTTTGTTTGAAATAGTCTTCTACACTTAAGATTTTTGTTGTTGAAAATAGAATTCTACAACTTAGATTCTTGTTGTTGTTGAGGATAGTTTTCTACACCTTATAATATTTGTTGTTGTTGTTGTTTGAAATAGTCTTCTACACTTAAAATTTTTGTTGTTGAAAATAGAATTCTACACCTTAGATTCTTGTTGTTGAGGATAGTGTTCTACACATTAGATTTTTGCCATTGAGAACATTGTTCTTCACCTTGAATATTTGGTCATGTTGAAAATAGTGCTATGCACCTTCGATTTTTGTTGTTGCAGAAAATAGTTCTGTACCTTTGATTTTTGTTGTTGAAAATAGTCTTCTACACTTTAAATTTTTGTTTTTGCAGAAAATAGTTCAACTCCTTAGATTTTTGTTTTTGCAGAAAATAGTACAGCATCTTAGATTTTTGTTGTTTTGAAAATAGTGTTCAACACCTTAATTGTTTGGTTCTTTTATTATCATATTTCAAATAGTGTTCTGAGCCTTTGATTTTTGTTGTTATTGAAAATAGTGCTCAGCTCAGAAATTGAATTGAAGGCCAGTGAGACTAACATGTTTTGCATGCTTACTGTGAACATGTCGCCAACATTCTGGTGGTCATAGGAGAGGCCCTGAGTTTTGACAAAGCTCCTCTCTGTCCACTCAGTGATGTTGTCTGTCCACTTCTCTGGCTGTCTGTCTCCGTCTCCTTTCCCCTTGCACTGCCCTCTGAAGGATGGCCTTGGACAGCCTGTCGGATCTTGTCATGAGGCCTAACCATGTCATTTTCCTGTGTTTTCACTGTGGTCAGTAGGTCTTCATACCAACCAACATGCTGATGGTTTTCCGTGTTTCGTATACACCCCTCCCTTTTAAAATTCATGTTAGTTGTCTGTCTGTTTTAGCGCTCATTTGTGTCTGTATTTGTGACTTGACACAAATTACAGCAGAAAAATATAAATTATTTCTTGTTTATCAGGACGTATATGTTCATGTGTTTACTAGATTTCCTTGTAGAAATTACAACTTACTACTTGAAACTGGGCATAGTTACGATATACGGTGTTATGAAAGATTCTGCCCTAAATGTGATCTGTCAGTGATTGGAGATGAATTTCAAATCGCCGTGGGATGTACTCATTATATTTTTTTTTCTGTGACAAAAATTGATTACCCAAGGCTTTTTGTGTCCATGGTCATGTTATAAAACTGATGTCTTTCAATTCAAGAAAACTTTTGCTTTCACACTTTTCAGTTAAAATAATAAGCTCAGCTTCATTGTTGTAACTATTTTTGATGAGTATATGAATGTACAAGAGGTCGTTTTATCATTACTTTCTGTTTGAATGTAAGAGGTTGTTTTATCATTACTTTCTATATGAATGTAAGAGATGGCTTTATCATTACTTTCTATATGAATGTAAGAGGTCATTTTATCATTACTTTCTATATGAATGTAAGAGGTGGTTTTGTCATTACTTTCTAAGAGGTATGTAAGAGGTCGTTTTATCATTATTTTCTCTGAAATATTCCAAAGCAGTTTATAGACTGTTTTGGTATGCTTTGAACAACATGTGTATGCATTTTAGGAATTTCGTGTTGTATTTGCGACTTGAGTGTTGTTGATACAGTTCAATGATTAGTTATTTTTGATGTTTTTCATGTGTGAGTGTGTGTATCCATGTGTGTGTTCGTGTGTATGTGTTTGTTTAGATTTGTTTGTTTATTTAATCATTTATTGATATTCTTGTTATTATTATTCATATTTTTTCTTTTCTTTAATTTATTTTCATTTGTTTCATTTTTTCTTTTTTTTTTAATGATATTTTCCCTCAGTGCCTGAAGAAGCACATTGGGTTACGCTGCTGGTCAGTCATCTGCTTAGCAGATTGGGTGTAGCGTATATGGATTTGTCCAAACACAGTGACGTCTCCATGAGCAACACTGAACTGAACTGAACGGCTTTTCATGTTTGTTTGATTCTTTTGTTCTTTTGTTTGGTATTCCTTCATGCCCCAGAACTGCGTGAAAAGAAATTCAATCTTGGATCTTGTTTGTGTGTGTGTGTGTGTGTGTGTGTGCGCGCACTTGTGAGTGTGCATGTGTGTGTATGTGTGTGCATGCGTGTGTGTGTACATGTGTGTGTGTGTGTGTACATGTGTCTGTTTGTACGTGTGTGTGTGTGTGTGTGTGTGTGTGTGTACATGTGTCTGTGTTTGTACATGTGTGTGTGTGTGTGTGAAGGCACATCAAAGGGGAGGGAGGTGGTGGCAGACAGCAGTACTGATGTATCCCATCATGCCCAGCGTGACTTCCTGTCGTCTGATGAAGGGGATCCTATGGGTCAGTGTGTGTGTGTGTGTGTTAGAATATCTTTGTGTGTGTGAGTGTGTTTACACTATCTTTGTATGTGTTTGTGTGTGTGTATGTGTTAGAATATCTTTATGTGTGTGAGTGTGTTTACACTATCTTTGTTTGTGTATGTGTGTGTGTGTTAGAATATCTTTATGTGTGTGCGTGTGTTTACACTATCTTTGTATGTGCTTGTGTTTATGTGTGTGTGTGTGTTTTAGAATATCTTTATGTGTGCGAGTGTTCACACTATCTTTGTGTGTGTTTGTGTATGTATGTGTGTGTGTGTTGGAATATCTTTGTGTGTGTGTGTACAGTATCTTTGTGTGTGTTTGTGTGTATGTACACTATCTTTATGTGTGTTTGTGTGCGTGTATGTTTGTGTGTGCGCATACAGTATCTTCATGTATGTGAGTGTGTGCACAATATGTTCATGTGTTTCTGTATGTGTGTGTGTGCAATATCTTCGTGTGTGTGTGTGTGTGTGTGTACAATATCTTCATGGGTGTGTGTGTGTGCGTGTACAATATCTTCATATGTGTGTGTGTGATTGTGTACAATATCTTCGTGTGTGTGTGTGTGTGTGTACAATATCTTCATGGGTGTGTGTGTGTACAATATCTTCATGTGTGTGTGAGTGCGTGTGTGTGTATACAATATCTTCATGTGTTTGTGTGTGTGTGTGTGTGTACAATATCTTCGTGTGTGTGTTTGGGTGTGTGTGTGTGTGTGTGTGTGCAATACCTCCATGGGTATATGTGTGTGTGTGTGTGTGTCTAAAATCTGCATCAGGGGGAGGGGAGAGTGAGATAGTGAACACACTGCAGACACCAAGAGAATGTTACTTGCCCATCTTTCTGTGCAGAGTTCAACCAAAAATATGGGGTTTTTTTCTTCTTCTTTTCTCAGAGCTGTCTCACAACGAAGGCATCTTCATCGAGGATGACTACACCCTAGACTACTCTGTTGATATGCATGACGATCACTTCCCAGAAATAGATGAGGACTCTCCGTTCAGCCATGAAGATCCCGATGAAATATCCAGCCATGGTATCCATGAAGATCCCGATGAAATATCCAGCCATGGTATCCATGAAGATCCTGATGAAATATCCAGCCATGGTATCCATGAAGACTCCAGTGAGGTATCCAGCCATGGTATCCATGAAAACCATGAATCAGCCCCAAAAGGCAGGACGGACGTGTGCACTGATGATGACACAGGGGACATGACTGCTGACAGACATGGGCTCTGATGATGACAGTTTTGTGTCTCTGTGTGTGCTGGGTAGGGTCGTGGGGGAAGGGGGGGAGGAGGGAAGGAAAGAGACTGTTCTGTTGAACTTCAACATTGCATTTTTGTGTACACAAAGTTCTACAGGTGCTAGAAATGCCACAACTGGCAAGGTGATGAATGCGTGGATGCTAAACTTTTAACTTTAGCATTTTTTTACAGCAACGAAACAAAATGACATTGTCCTTGTCAGTTCTTGATACTCCACAAGTCAGATGTTGATATTTCAGATTGTTGGATGTCAGTGGACAGAAGTTATTTCTTGTGTTCCAGTCATATGTTAATGGCATGTAGTGTTCCACATGGTTACATTTCAATGAACAGTACAGTAGTTATTTATGTTCCACATGGTTAGGTGACAATGGACAGTAGTTATTTTTAGTGCTCCACATGGTTAGGTGACAACGGACAGTAGTTATTTTTAGTGCTCCACATGGTTAGGTGACAATGGACAGTAGTTATTTATGTTCCACATGGTTAGGTGACAATGGACAGTAGTTATTTATGTTCCACATGGTTAGGTGACAATGGACAGTAGTTATTTTTAGTGCTCCACATGGTTAGGTGACAATGGACAGTAGTTATTTATGTTCCACATGGTTAGATGACAGTGGACAGTAGTTATTTATGTTCCACATGGTTAGGTGACAGTGGACAGTAGTTATTTATGTTCCACATGGTTAGATGACAATGGACAGTAGTTATTTTTAGTGCTCCACATGGTTAGGAGACAATGAACAGTAGTTATTTTTAGTGCTCCACATGGTTAGGTGACAACAAACAGTAGTTATTTATGTTCCACATGGTTAGATGACAATGGACAGTAGTTATTTTTAGTGCTCCACATGGTTAGGAGACAATGAACAGTAGTTAATTTTAGTGCTCCACATGGTTAGGTGACAATGAACAGTAGTTATTTATGTTCCACATGGTTAGATGACAATGGACAGTAGTTATTTTTAGTGCTCCACATGGTTAGGAGACAATGAACAGTAGTTATTTTTAGTGCTCCACTTGGTTAGGTGACAATGAACAGTAGTTATTTATGTTCCACATGGTTAGATGACAATGGACAGTAGTTATTTTTAGTGCTCCACATGGTTAGATGACAATGAACAGTAGTTATTTTTAGTGCTCCACATGGTTAGATGACAATGAACAGTAGTTATTTTTAGTGCTCCACATGGTTAGATGACTATGGACAGTAGTTATTTATGTTCCACATGGTTAGGTGACAATGGACAGTAGTTATTTTTAGTGCTCCACATTGTTAGGTGACAACAAACAGTAGTTATTTATGTTCCACATGGTTAGATGACAATGGACAGTAGTTATTATTATTTCACATGGTAAGATGTTTACGGACAACAGTAATTTTTTTATGTTCCACAATCTAACATTCTGATGTTTCATTTAGTTTCTTGATATTCCACATGATCTGTTTTTGAGTTGATGGATAGTTCTTTTTGTTGTTTTAATTGTTGGACAGTTTGGTTTGTAGTTTTGTGACTGAGTTCATTGATTCGTTAATGAATCATTTTACGTTGTTTCGTTGGCTCGATGATTTAGTGTTCCAGTCAATTCATTGATCAACGAATTTTTGTGTTTGATGAAGCTGTTTAGTCAGTGATGGACAAGTCGGGTGTTTGTGGGTAAAAGTGTCCGGACACTGCAGTTATTTTTTGTTGCATTGTGTTGTACAGCTCTTTTGTCACAAGAGATTTCTCTGTGTGAAATGGGGCTGCTGTCCCCAGGGACAGCGTGTTGCTACAGTGAAAGCACTGCCCTGTTTGTGTTGCCTTTTGTTTGTTTGTTATTGTTTTTCTGCCTACATCTAGTACATGTCTGTTTTCCTATCAAAGTGGGTTTTTCTACATACTGTTGCCAGGGACAACCCCATTTGAAGCCAGTGTCTGACACGGCGCCTTTCCACGCCATGTTGCAGGTGCTGAGATCCTCAAACTTTCACATTAGTGCTTCTGTTCTGCAGGTGCTCCATCGTGCAGCAGCACTGTAAAGGTCAGAGAGGATTCCCTTTTTGTTTTTCTTACAGGTGCAGAATTTTCCAGTGGTTTCATTGTGACGGGTTAAAGTGTGGCAAGAAAATTGTATGCATAATACTTTGATAGTCGGTCATGTCTGACTATGCCCATCAGAACAACAGAGAAGGCGGCTGTCCTGACAATCAGGGCTGAAATTTGATCGTAGTGGAGAGTGTCTCGTCCAAGTTACATCCCCACTCTCTTAGCCAAGAGGGCTTTAGGACAGTCTGTGTTGGGATGGTTCCCAAAAGGCAACTTGCCCCCAGTAAAGGCTGCACAGCAATCTTTCCTCCGAGTTTGAGTCATAGTCCTTCACAAAAGACTAGGCTGTAAATGAAGTGCCATTGCAGTGGAATAACCATTGATCATGTAGCTCACTTTGCTGTTGGCCTAACTGTAAGCATGTATCAATCTGATATGGAAAAACCATTGATCATGTTGCTGTCACTTTGCTGTTGGCCTAACTGAAAGCATATATCAATCTGTGATATGGGCTGAGCATTGAGCCAGCAAGACAATGAACACTTTTACCATTTTACTATTTTATTTATTATCATTTCTTATTGCTTTACTTTCCAGTTGCTTTAAACTAAGATTTTACTGCTGTATGGTGGTGTACATTTATGTTTTAATAATTGGACAGCTTTAATCCCATGATGTTCATAATGTAGAGAATGCATGATTGCATTGATGAAGAGGAGAGTGTTTCTGTCTTTTGAAGTTGTGAAAAATAGCGAAAAAGGCCTTATACTTTTTTCCTTTGAACCTTGCCGCAAGAATGAAAAAAGGTACGACTGGACAAAACTGCAATAAAAAAAAAAAGCCCTGGTAATGTTCTATTTTTGTATCCTGAATTCAGGGACCTATCTAAATGAAAATAATTTTTGTGTGTTTTACAATGCAGGCATATGAGAAATGACTTGTCGCAGATGACGGACACTTCTTATCGAGAATTAGGCTTGATACTATGTGAAATGACCCACACCATTAACACGAACCAGCACTGGCTGTCTTAAGATGCCATGTTTTTGTTTTAACTTTTGCATGTTTACTGGGGCCATAGGCGGATATTAGTTTACACAGGACAGTAATGTCAGACCCCTGCCGGAGTCTGCACTAGTTGGGTCACGGTAAGTATGTTATTTAAACGTAATTTTAGATAGAAAATTTCCTTTTAAAAATAAGTTTCAGATCCCATTTTTCTCCTTTACATCTGAAGAGTCTGTCCGTGGGGCACCACACACAACTGTTTATGTGGCATGTCTTAGATGTAGAGTCCGTGGGGCACCACACACAACTGTTTATGTGGCATGTGTTAGATGTAGAGTCTGTGGGGCACCACACACGGGCACCACACACAACTGTTTATGTGGCATGTCTTAGATGTAGAGTCCGTGGGGCACCACACACAACTGTTTATGTGGCATGTGTTAGATGTAGAGTCTGTGGGGCACCACACACAACTGTTTATGTGGCATGTGTTAGATGGAGAGTGTGGGGCACCACACACAACTGTTTATGTGGCATGTCTTAGATGTAGAGTCCATGGGGCACCACACACAACTGTTTATGTGGCATGTGTTAGATGTAGAGTCTGTGGGGCACCACACACAACTGTTTATGTGGCATGTGTTAGATGGAGAGTGTGGGGCACCACACACAACAACTGTTTATGTGGCATGTGTTAGATGTAGAGTCTGTGGGGCACCACACACAACTGTTTATGTGGCATGTGTTAGATGTAGAGTCCATGGGGCACCAAACACAACTGTTTATGTGGCATGTGTTAGATGTAGAGTCCATGGGGCACCACACACAACTGTTTATGTGGCATGTGTTAGATGTAGAGTCTGTGGGGCACCACACACAACTGTTTATTTGGCATGTGTTAGATGTAGAGTCCATGGGGCACCACACACAACTGTTTATGTGGCATGTCTTAGATGTAGAGTCCATGGGGCACCACACACAACTGTTTATTTGGCATGTGTTAGATGTAGAGTCCATGGGGCACCACACACAACAACTGTTTATTTGGCATGTGTTAGATGTAGAGTCCGTGGGGCACCACACACAACTGTTTATGTGGCATGTGTTAGATGTAGAGTCCATGGGGCACCACACACAACTGTTTATGTGGCATGTGTTAGATGTAGAGTCTGTGGGGCACCACACACAACTGTTTATGTGGCATGTGTTAGATGTAGAGTCCATGGGGCACCACACAACAACTGTTTATGTGGCATGTGTTAGATGGAGAGTGTGGGGCACCACACACAACAACTGTTTATGTGGCATGTGTTAGATGGAGAGTCCGTGGGGCACCACACACAACTGTTTATGTGGCATGTCTTAGATGTAGAGTCCATGGGGCACCACACACAACAACTGTTTATGTGGCATGTGTTAGATGTAGAGTCCATGTCTTGGGCAAGTCAAATCTGGTGGACCCCGTTCCTCTCCAGATGGATTTTCTTGTTGGGTTTACTCCCCACATGTGGCAGGTAGTACTGGGTTACATGGTTACCAGTAGCAAAGAACCACCTCTGACCTGACTAACAGTTTTAGATCAGTGGACCTAAAATGGAAAGAGCGGCTCTGATTGGGTAAAACTGAACGCGTCATTGTAGATGACTTTTCAGACTTGCCAAGGTGGCTGCAATGAATCTGTATCAAAACAGAGTACAATAACCCTCAAAATAAGAGCTGCAAAGCACAATGGGTTACAACATCTGTTATAGGTCATACAGTTTCATCTATGCACGGGAAGTGCCATTAAAATTTGTCCCTGAATTTTGGATACTAAAACTGGACTTTAACACCATTTATTGTGATTTTCTTTTGTTTGTTTTATACATTTTCCAGGTTTTCATGTGTGATTTAAAAAAACAATTTTATTCTTTTAAAATCACTCCACAAGAAAAAATGTGATGTTGACTTGATTTTAACACCCATTTTGTTTGATGAGCAAGGAAATTTTCTATTTCTGATTGTGTGGATGACGACTGTTGCCCCATACAAAACTGTCACACCAGATGTATGTTCTGTTCATCCACATGTGTGTACACTCCAAGGTTTTTTTTTCTGATAGCATGGAGGACAAATATTGTCCCATACAGACTGTTGCCCTGAATATAGTTTCTCTTATTATCAGATGTATGTACACTCCAGGAATGCTTTTGTTCTGATAGTGTGGTGTGGTTGACCAATATTGCTCCCCTCCCCCCTATAATCTGTCACCCTGGACATTTATTCTGTTGTTATCCACTGTCAACGTTCCTGTCGTCTGAACTTCATTCTTGCTAGTAGACTTGCCCTGGTCATTGCAGTGAGAGCTTTGCTTTGGTCTGTGATGACATCATACAGTCTACGTGTTGTCCTGCAGTGAGAGGCCTTGTGTTGTCTGTGATGACATCATACAGTGGACATGTCCTACAGTGAGAGGCCTTGTGTTGTCTGTGATGACATCATACAGTGGACATGTTGTCCTACAGTGAGAGGCCTTGTGTTGTTGTCTGTGATGACATCATACAGTGGACATGTTGTCCTACAGTGAGAGGCCTTGTGTTGTGTGTGATGACATCATACAGTGTACGTGTTGTCCTGCAGTGAGAGGCCTTTGTGTTGGCTGTGATGGCATCATACAGTGGACATGTTGTCCTACAGTGAGAGGCCTTGTGTTGTCTGTGATGGCATCATACAGTGGACATGTTGTCCTACAGTGAGAGGCCTTGTGTTGTGTGTGATGACATCATACAGTGGACATGTTGTCCTACAGCGAGAGGCCTTGTGTTGTTGTCTGTGATGACATCATACAGTGGACATGTTGTCCTACAGCGAGAGTCTTTGTGTTGTGTGTGATATCATACAGTGGACATGTTGTCCTACAGTGAGAGGCCTTGTGTTGTGTGTGATGACATCATACAGTGGACATGTTGTCCTACAGTGAGAGGTCTTGTGTTGTGTGTGATGACATCATACAGTGGACATGTTGTCCTACAGTGAGAGGCCTTGTGTTGTTGTCTGTGATGACATCATACAGTGGACATGTTGTCCTGCAGCGAGAGGCCTTGTGTTGTGTGTGATGACATCATACAGTGGACATGTTGTCCTACAGTGAGAGGCCTTGTGTTGTCTGTGAAGACATCATACAGTGGACATGTTGTCCTACAGTGAGAGGCCTTGTGTTGTTGTCTGTGATGACATCATACAGTGGACATGTTGTCCAACAGTGAGAGGCCTTGTGTTGTGTGTGATGACATCATACAGTGGACATGTTGTCCTACAGCGAGAGGCCTTGTGTTGTCTGATGACATCATACAGTGGACATGTTGTCCTGCAGTGAGAGGCCTTGTGTTGTCTGTGATGACATCATACAGTGGACATGTTGTCCTACAGTGAGAGGCCTTGTGTTGTCTGTGATGGCATCATACAGTGGACATGTTGTCCTACAGCGAGAGGCCTTGTGTTGTTGTCTGTGATGACATCATACAGTGGACATGTTGTCCTACAGCGAGAGTCTTTGTGTTGTGTGTGATATCATACAGTGGACATGTTGTCCTACAGTGAGAGGCCTTGTGTTGTGTGTGATGACATCATACAGTGGACATGTTGTCCTACAGTGAGAGGCCTTGTGTTGTGTGTGATATCATACAGTGGACATGTTGTCCTACAGTGAGAGGCCTTGTGTTGTGTGATGACATCATACAGTGGACATGTTGTCCTGCAGTGAGAGGCCTTGTGTTGTGTGTGATGACATCATACAGTGGACATGTTGTCCTACAGTGAGAGGCCTTGTGTTGTCTGTGAAGACATCATACAGTGGACATGTTGTCCTACAGCGAGAGGCCTTGTGTTGTTGTCTGTGATGACATCATACAGTGGACATGTTGTCCTACAGTGAGAGGCCTTGTGTTGTTGTCTGTGATGACATCATACAGTGGACATGTTGTCCTACAGTGAGAGGCCTTGTGTTGTCTGTGATGACATCATACAGTGGACATGTTGTCCTACAGTGAGAGGCCTTGTGTTGTCTGTGATGACATCATACAGTGGACATGTTGTCCTACAGTGAGAGGCCTCGTGTTGTTGTCTGTGATGACATCATACAGTGGACATGTTGTTCTACAGCGAGAGGCCTCGTGTTGTGTGTGATGACATCATACAGTGGACATGTTGTCCTACAGCGAGAGGCCTCGTGGTGGTGTCTGTGATGACATCATACAGTGGACATGTTGTCCTACAGCGAGAGGCCTTGTGTTGTGTGTGATGACATCATACAGTGGACATGTTGTCCTACAGCGAGAGGCCTTGTTGTCTGATGACATCATACAGTGGACATGTTGTCCTGCAGTGAGAGGCCTTGTGTTGTCTGTGATGACATCATACAGTGGACATGTTGTCCTACAGCGAGAGGCCTCGTGTTGTGTGTGATGTGATGACATCATACAGTGGACATGTTGTCCTACAGCGAGAGGCCTCGTGTTGTGTGTGATGACATCATACAGTGGACAGCGAGAGGCCTCGTGTTGTGTGTGATGACATCATACACGAGGCCTCGTGTTGTGTGTGATGGCATCATACAGTGGACATGTTGTCCTACAGTGAGAGGCCTTGTGTTGTGTGTGATGACATCATACAGTGGACATGTTGTCCTACAGCGAGAGGCCTTGTGTTGTTGTCTGTGATGACATCATACAGTGGACATGTTGTCCTACAGCGAGAGTCTTTGTGTTGTGTGTGATATCATACAGTGGACATGTTGTCCTACAGTGAGAGGCCTTGTGTTGTGTGTGATGACATCATACAGTGGACATGTTGTCCTACAGTGAGAGGTCTTGTGTTGTGTGTGATGACATCATACAGTGGACATGTTGTCCTACAGTGAGAGGCCTTGTGTTGTTGTCTGTGATGACATCATACAGTGGACATGTTGTCCTGCAGCGAGAGGCCTTGTGTTGTGTGTGATGACATCATACAGTGGACATGTTGTCCTACAGTGAGAGGCCTTGTGTTGTCTGTGAAGACATCATACAGTGGACATGTTGTCCTACAGTGAGAGGCCTTGTGTTGTTGTCTGTGATGACATCATACAGTGGACATGTTGTCCAACAGTGAGAGGCCTTGTGTTGTGTGTGATGACATCATACAGTGGACATGTTGTCCTACAGCGAGAGGCCTTGTGTTGTCTGATGACTTCATACAGTGGACATGTTGTCCTGCAGTGAGAGGCCTTGTGTTGTCTGTGATGACATCATACAGTGGACATGTTGTCCTACAGTGAGAGGCCTTGTGTTGTCTGTGATGGCATCATACAGTGGACATGTTGTCCTACAGCGAGAGGCCTTGTGTTGTTGTCTGTGATGACATCATACAGTGGACATGTTGTCCTACAGCGAGAGTCTTTGTGTTGTGTGTGATATCATACAGTGGACATGTTGTCCTACAGTGAGAGGCCTTGTGTTGTGTGTGATGACATCATACAGTGGACATGTTGTCCTACAGTGAGAGGCCTTGTGTTGTGTGTGATATCATACAGTGGACATGTTGTCCTACAGTGAGAGGCCTTGTGTTGTGTGATGACATCATACAGTGGACATGTTGTCCTGCAGTGAGAGGCCTTGTGTTGTGTGTGATGACATCATACAGTGGACATGTTGTCCTACAGTGAGAGGCCTTGTGTTGTCTGTGAAGACATCATACAGTGGACATGTTGTCCTACAGTGAGAGGCCTTGTGTTGTTGTCTGTGATGACATCATACAGTGGACATGTTGTCCTACAGTGAGAGGCCTTGTGTTGTTGTCTGTGATGACATCATACAGTGGACATGTTGTCCTACAGTGAGAGGCCTTGTGTTGTCTGTGATGACATCATACAGTGGACATGTTGTCCTACAGTGAGAGGCCTTGTGTTGTCTGTGATGACATCATACAGTGGACATGTTGTCCTACAGTGAGAGGCCTCGTGTTGTTGTCTGTGATGACATCATACAGTGGACATGTTGTTCTACAGCGAGAGGCCTCGTGTTGTGTGTGATGACATCATACAGTGGACATGTTGTCCTACAGCGAGAGGCCTCGTGGTGGTGTCTGTGATGACATCATACAGTGGACATGTTGTCCTACAGCGAGAGGCCTTGTGTTGTGTGTGATGACATCATACAGTGGACATGTTGTCCTACAGCGAGAGGCCTTGTTGTCTGATGACATCATACAGTGGACATGTTGTCCTGCAGTGAGAGGCCTTGTGTTGTCTGTGATGACATCATACAGTGGACATGTTGTCCTACAGCGAGAGGCCTCGTGTTGTGTGTGATGTGATGACATCATACAGTGGACATGTTGTCCTACAGCGAGAGGCCTCGTGTTGTGTGTGATGACATCATACAGTGGACAGCGAGAGGCCTCGTGTTGTGTGTGATGACATCATACACGAGGCCTCGTGTTGTGTGTGATGACATCATACAGTGGACATGTTGTCCTACAGCGAGAGGCCTCGTGTTGTTGTCTGTGATGACATCATACAGTGGACATGTTGTCCTACAGCGAGAGGCCTCGTGTTGTTGTCTGTGATGACATCATACAGTGGACATGTTGTCCTACAGCGAGAGGCCTCGTGTTGTTGTGTGTGATGACATCATACAGTGGACATGTTGTCCTACAGCGAGAGGCCTTGTTGTGTGTGATGACATCATACAGTGGACATGTTGTCCTACAGCGAGAGGCCTTGTGTTGTCTGATGACATCATACAGTGGACATGTTGTCCTGCAGCGAGAGGCCTTGTGTTGTCTGTGATGACATACAGTGGACATGTTGTCCTACAGCGAGAGGCCTCGTGTTGTCTGTGATGACATCATACAGTGGACATGTTGTCCTACAGCGAGAGGCCTCGTGTTGTGTGTGATGACATACAGTGGACATGTTGTCCTGCAGCGAGAGGCCTCGTGTTGTTGTGTGTGATGACATCATACAGTGGACATGTTGTCCTACAGCGAGAGGCCTTGTGGTGTTTGTGATGACATCATACAGTGGACATGTTGTCCTACAGTGAGAGGCCTTGTGGTGTTGTCTGTGATGACATACAGTGGACATGTTGTCCTACATTGAAAGGCTTTGCGTTGTCTGATGACTCAATAGTGGACATGTTGTCCTACAGTGAGAGGCCTTGTGTTGTCTGTGATGACATCATACAGTGGACATGTCCTACAGTGAGAGGCCTTGTGTTGTCTGATGACTCAATAGTGGACATGTCCTACAGTGAGAGGCCTTGTGTTGTCTGATGACTTAATAGTGGACATGCTCTATAGTGAGCAGCCTTCTGTGTTGGTATGCATTCTACCCGATCCATGACTTTTCAGCTTTATAAATCGCTCATCTGTGCAATTATTGCCCCCATTTATAGCCATGTATTCCTGTGTATGGCTTTTTTGGAACTGAAAGGAGCTTGAGCAGTGTGTCCCTCTTGAATATAGCATAAAAACTTGGCTTTAACACTAATGCTCATTATGAATTTCAGTTCAGGATCTTTTGATTTGTTCAAGATAATGTTTAACATCTTCAAAATGTTTCACGATTGACAAAAAATTGTTTAGATGATTTTTATTAAATGCTTAGTCATCTTGTATTTTAATCGATGTATATTGGATTGTACTTGAATGAAATGTGTTTGTTTATACCACTGAAAAAAAAATTGACCAGTAAAATTTGTTTTGTGAAGAACATTTCCATGTCTCCACCTTGTGTGAGAGTTAACCCAGTCTGTGATCCAAACACTTCATGTTTTACTATCTCTTCTAAGAATTTATCTATGGTTTATGCTTTTTGTTTAAAAAAAAAAAAGTTCAGCTGTTTTATGCTGTAATGTTTGGGATAAAAGTGGACGGATGATACTGCATACTCTTCATTTTCTTGGATCATAAGATTTCTGCGACACAAGTTATGTCATCTCAAACGTGGATCTGATTTCTGGATGGATTTAAGGAGATAATGTTCATTTACTGAATGAGAGAAAATCCTGCATGGTGTTTCAGAAAAAAGGCAGTGTTTAATTCCAGATCTTTCTCCCCATTTTTCTTACAGTGGCAGACAACCAGATTTTTGTAAGTAGTTTTTTTCCCTTGAGAGACAAGACAAATCATTTCCTTGATCATGGCAATGACATTTCATGGAGACAATGCCAGTGGGGGTTTCTGACCTCAGCGGTTCGTTCCCAACAAATAGTATCCTCACCTTTGGGAGATTGTTCTGGAAACGTTCCCTTTCAGAGATGCCAACCGTTTCCATTGCACCATATTTTGTCACGCTCGATCGCAGTTTGTTCCAACGTTACTCCAACATCAAAATTGTTCTGACTGGTTCATTTTCGACTATATAGCATGGTCACATGCTTTCCTTTGGTAACATTACCCAGATGCTCTAGACCTATGGATCATGAGGCCAGGGCAGTCATTACTAACCTTGGTCTCATTTGATACTCAGCACATTGCGTGCGTGTTCACAGTGAAGCAGCATTGAGTAGACCAGTCAGCTTAATAGTTTGCCCAAATAAGAGAATGTGGCTAAATCCAGTTGCATCTCGGTCAAACAGCGTCTGTGCCAGTTTGCTGATAGAGAACATGGCTAAATCAAGTTGCGTCTCGGTCAAACAGCGTCTGTGCCAGTTTGCTGATGTGGCTTAAAGTCCGAGTGCTTCAACCAAATCAAAATGTTCCTACCAAATTTCCGGATTGTTCCAACACACACTCGACAGGGGCTCGGCATCTCTTTCTTTCACTTGGTTTCTGGCCTTACCCTTTTCTGTCAGTTGTCTCCCCATTTTCTGCCTTGCTGGACCATGCGCCTATGTTTTTCTTTTTGTCGGTTTTTTTTCTCAAGAAAGCATTTGACATTCTTTTTCTGTACTGGATAATTAGGCATTCTTATGGAGAGGTATTATTTTGCACTTAGGATGTCAGCTGCCTGTCTTCTTTTTGTTGTTGTCTGACCATGTGAGACATTTTCAAAACTCATCTCTTTGACAAGCTGGTTAAACATCTTCAAAAATGTTTTTGTCAGTTCACTTTGTGGATTAGCCGTTACATATGATTCAGTGGCCACCATCCCGATCTTCTAGACATTTTACATTTTCCACACAACCACAAATGAAGAATCAGTACAAGCACTACAATCAGAAAAAAGTCAGTTGCGGAAAGACAAGCCAGCCAACAACATGACCCAAAAACTCAGCAAAAAACTAAGCATCAAAATATTTACTCTGCATTTCAATGCATTCCAACAAAAGCAAACTTAGGGAGAAGGCGATTCAACAGACAAAACAGCACAATGGAAGGGGCGGGGAAGGAGGGGGGGCACAGAAGTTGCAGAGCACATGTCATGTCTATGATGCAGCACAACACAGCCAGGTGTAGTTTCTTCCTGTTGAAATGAAGCAGGGAAAGGAGAAGCCAGGAAGCCAGTGAGCCAAGTGTGTCACTGGCACTCTTCTTCACCGGATCCATTCACCTACCTCGGCCACACACCCTTATTTCTTTTTCCAGTCTTTTTTTTTTTTTTTTAATTAAAAAATTCATAATAAAGTTTGCACTCGCTTTTTTTTTTTTTTAATTCAAAAATTCATAATGAAGTTTGCAATCACTTTTTTTTTTAATTCAAAAATTCATAATGAAGTTTGCAGACACTTTTTTTTTAATTCAAAAATTCATAATGAAGTTTGCAATCACTTTCTTTAATTAAAAAAATTCATAAAGTTAACAAAAAAGTAACTGGACAATATATCAAGAACGTACTTCCACACACCGATACGAAGGTACAAAAAATATGGTGACAAATATTCCTATTGTGTATCAATGCATGAAAAAAAGGACTCTTAAAGAGAAAGAAATGCATCTACACCACACTCAAAGCAGAAAAACAGAACAAAATAACAAAAACAAAAAACACCCACTCACATGTGCTCACACATACAAGTCTGCAGCAATAACATTTCCAGAATCTGGGAGGAGACAGTATGCATTTCTATGGATGGCCATGAGAGTTCTGCATAGCCTAGTTAACTATATTGTGTGAGATGACCAGTTTGATCTCTTTAGCTACTTTCATTCTACTGATGTAAAAACAGCATAAACAAGTACTGGGAGAAATTGGTGTACAATCATTGTCTTTGATTATCGATCAGTGGCATGTAGTAAAACCATTTTGCCCCGAGTATGGTATAACATTAAGATGACTTTTTTTCTGTTTTACGATGCCCCAATTTGTCACACAGATAAATTTCAAATGATGAGGTTGTACCATCCTTTCTGCATTAGTAAATGTAGGATTAGGAGATTAAGGAAATTATACGAGATTGATGAGCAATTGCCAAACAAAACAAATTCCTCAGTTTTGAAGTTTGATAAGTTTTCTCCCTTGCCATACACCACTGCACATAATTCCAGAAAACCTGCAATGATGTGACATTTGCAGCCGAAACTCTTTCAGAAAACCTATAATTTTTCATTCAGAGAAGAAACGCTCACCAAAACGCAAACGATAATTTATCATTTGCAACAGAAAACACTTCCAGAAAACCTGCGACAGTGTCAACATTCAGAGCAGAAAAGCGTCCAGACATGTTCCAAAGCCTCTTCAGCAATGTGTCACCGTAACACAGGTAGAAAATAGTGTACTGATCCATTTCAGCACATTCACTCACCCCTCCCCACCACCACAACAGACAACATGCATATACTGACCAACCCAACCCTGTCTCTCTAGTCGATGCATTCAAGTAGAAGTGGCTGGGGGAAGTTGGGTGCTGGAAAGCACATGTTATTCACAGTCAATTTATTCAATTAGTACGGGTTGGGAGGGGAATACAGTTGAGTGTGTTTCAAGCACATGTTATTCAGTCAATTCATTCAATTCGAAGGGGACGGGGGACAAAGTTGAGTGTGTTTCAAGCACATGTTATTCACAGTCAATTTATTCAATTAGTACGAGTTGGGAGGGGAATACAGTTGAGTGTGTTTCAAGCACATGTTATTCAGTCAATTCATTCAATTCGAAGGGGAAGGGGGACAAAGTAGTGTGTTTCAAGCACATGTTATTCACAGTCAATTTATTCAATTAGAAGGGGAAGGGGGACAAAGTAGTGTGTTTCAAGCACATGTTATTCAGTCAATTCATTCAATTCGAAGGGGACGGGGGACAAAGTAGTGTGTTTCAAGCACATGTTATTCACAGTCAATTTATTCAATTCGAAGGGGAAGGGGGACAAAGTTGAGTGTGTTTCAAACATGTTATTCCCAGTCAATTTATTCAGTTAGTAGGGTTGGGAGGGAATAAAGTTGTGTTTCAAGCACATGTTATTCACAGTCAATTTATTCAGTTAGTAGGGTTGGGAGGGGAATAAAGTTAAGTGTGTTTCAAGCACATGTTATTCACAGTCAATTTATTCAGTTAGTAGGGTAGGGATTGGGAGGGGAATAAAGTTGAGTGTGTTTCAAGCACATGTTATTCAGTCGATTTATTCAATTAGTAGGGGTTGGGAGGTAAAGATGAGTGTGTTTCAAGCACATGTTATTCAGTCGATTTATTCAATTAGTAGGGGTTGGGAGGTAAAGATGAGTGTGTTTCAAGCACATGTTATTCACAGTCAATTTATTCAATTAGTAGGGGTTGGGAGGTAAAGATGAGTGTGTTTCAAGCACATGTTATTCACACCCCAACACGGTCTCCCCAGTCAACTCATTCGATCAGGAACAGGTGAGAGGAAAATTGAGAGCTGTGATGAACTCTTTTTTTTTTTCACATCAAGCATGTCACAACCAAATGATGAAAGCAATTGAATAACAAGAAGTCACTAAGAGGGAAAAGGAAAAGGGTGTGGGGGGGGCTGGGGAGGGAGAAAAACGACTAAAGCACAGGTGAAGACGCACACGTGGTGAAAGGTCAAGGTCAAGCACAGAGGTCAGAGGTCACCATCGTTCCATACAGGTACCACCACAGGTCAGATTGCACCATCATGCCTGCAACATGTCCATGGTATTGCATCGTGTCCCTTAAACCATCACTACACATGTAACATGTCCATAGTATTGCATTGTGTCCCTTAAACCATCACTACACATGTAACATGTCCATGGTATTGCATCGTGTCCCTTAAACCATCACTACACATGTAACATGTCCATGGTATTGCATCGTGTCCCTTAAACCATCACTACACATGTAACATGTCCACTATTGCATCGTGTCCCTTAAACCATCACTACACATGTAACATATCCACTATTGCATTGTGTCCCTTAAACCATCACTACACATGTAACATATCCACTATTGCATCGTGTCCCTTAAACCATCACTACACATGTAACATGTCCATGGTATTGCATCGTGTCCCTTAAACCATCACTACACATGTAACATGTCCATGGTATTGCATCGTGTCCCTTAAACCATCACTACACATGTAACATGTCCATGGTATTGCATCGTGTCCCTTAAACCATCACTACACATGTAACATGTCCACTATTGCATCGTGTCCCTTAAACCATCACTACACATGTAACATGTCCATAGTATTGCATCGTGTCCCTTAAACCATCACTACACATGTAACATATCCACTATTGCATCGTGTCCCTTAAACCATCACTACACATGTAACATATCCACTATTGCATCGTGTCCCTTAAACCATCACTACACATGTAACATGTCCACTATTGCATTGTGTCCCTTAAACCATCACTACACATGTAACATGTCCACTATTGCATCGTGTCCCTTAAACCATCACTACACATGTAACATGTCCATAGTATTGCATCGTGTCCCTTAAACCATCACTACACATGTAACATATCCACTATTGCATCGTGTCCCTTAAACCATCACTACACATGTAACATATCCACTATTGCATCGTGTCCCTTTAACCATCACTACACATGTAACATGTCCATAGTATTGCTTCGTGTCCCTTAAACCATCACTACACATGTAACATGTCCATAGTATTGCATCGTGTCCCTTAAACCATCACTACACATGTAACATGTCCACTATTGCATCGTGTCCCTTAAACCATCACTACACATGTAACATGTCCACTATTGCATCGTGTCCCTTAAACCATCACTACACATGTAACATGTCTACAGTATTGCATCGTGTCCCTTAAACCATCACTACACATGTAACATGTCCATAGTATTGCATCGTGTCCCTTAAACCATCACTACACATGTAACATGTCCACTATTGCATCGTGTCCCTTAAACCATCACTGCACATGTAACATGTCTATAGTATTGCATCGTGTCCCTTAAACCATCGCTACACATGTAACATGTCCATAGTATTGCATCATGTCCCTTAAACCATCACTACACATGTAACATGTCCATGGTATTGCATTGTGTCCCTTAAACCATCACTACAAATGTAACATGTCTATAGTATTGCATCGTGTCCCTTAAACCATCACTACACATGTAACATGTCCATGGTATTGCATTGTGTCCCTTAAACCATCACCACACATGTAACATGTCCACAGTATTGCATCGTGTCCCTTAAACCATCACTACACATGTAACATGTCCACTATTGCATCGTGTCCCTTAAACCATCACTACACATGTAACATGTCCACTATTGCATCGTGTCCCTTAAACCATCACTACAAATGTAACATGTCTATAGTATTGCATCGTGTCCCTTAAACCATCACTACACATGTAACATGTCCATAGTATTGCATCGTGTCCCTTAAACCATCACTACACATGTAACATGTCCACTATTGCATCGTGTCCCTTAAACCATCACTACACATGTAACATGTCCACTATTGCATTGTGTCCCTTAAACCATCACTACACATGTAACATGTCCATAGTATTGCATCGTGTCTCTTAAACCATCACTACATATGTAACATGTCCACAATTGCATTGTGTCCCCTTAAACCATCACTACAAATGTAACATGTCTATAGTATTGCATCGTGTCCCTTAAACCATCACTACACATGTAACATGTCCATGGTATTGCATTGTGTCCCTCAAACCATCACCACAAATGTAACATGTCCATAGTATTGCATCGTGTCCCTTAAACCATCACTACACATGTAACATGTCCATGGTATTGCATCGTGTCCCTTAAACCATCACTACACATGTAACATGTCCATAGTATTGCATCGTGTCCCTTAAACCATCACTACACATGTAACATGTCCACTATTGCATCGTGTCCCTTAAACCATCACTACACATGTAACATGTCCATGGTATTGCATCGTGTCCCTTAAACCATCACTACACATGTAACATGTCCATAGTATTGCATCGTGTCCCCTAAACCATCAGCACACCTGTTATGTCCACTGTATTGTATAGTGTCAACTAAACTATTGTTATACCTGTAACGAGACCATTGTGTTATATAGTGTCACACAGACCAGTATCACACTTGTACCATGTCAGATAAACCATCAACACGTAAGTGACATGTCCACCGCATCGTTTGTGTCACATAAACCATCATCACACCTGTAACATGTCCACCATTGTATAGTGTCACATAAACCATCATCACACCTGTAACATGTCCACTATTGTACAGTGTCACATAAACCATCACACCTGTGACATGTCCACTATTGTACAGTGTCACATAAACCATCATCACACCTGTAACATGTCCACCATTGTATAGTGTCACATAAACCATCATCACACCTGTAACATGTCCACTATTGTACAGTGTCACATAAACCATCACACCTGTGACATGTCCACTATTGTACAGTGTCACATAAACCATCATCACACCTGTAACATGTCCACTATTGTATAGTGTCACATAAACCATCACACCTGTAACATGTCCACTATTGTACAGTGTCACATAAACCATCATCACACCTGTAACATGTCCACTATTGTATAGTGTCACATAAAACCATCACACCTGTAACATGTCCACTACTGTACAGTGTCACATAAACCATCATCACACCTGTAACATGTCCACTATTGTATAGTGTCACATAAACCATCATCGCACCTGTAACATGTCCACTATTGTATAGTGTCACATAAACCATCACACCTGTAACATGTCCACTATTGTACAGTGTCACATAAACCATCATCACACCTGTAACATGTCCACTATTGTATAGTGTCACATAAACCATCATCACACCTGTAACATGTCCACTATTGTATAGTGTCACATAAAACCATCACACCTGTAACATGTCCACTATTGTACAGTGTCACATAAACCATCATCACACCTGTAACATGTCCACTATTGTATAGTGTCACATAAACCATCATCACACCTGTAACATGTCCACTATTGTATAGTGTCACATAAACCATCACACCTGTAACATGTCCACTATTGTACAGTGTCACATAAACCATCATCACACCTGTAACATGTCCACTATTGTATAGTGTCACATAAACCATCATCACACCTGTAACATGTCCACTATTGTATAGTGTCACATAAAACCATAAAGCATCATTTTTCTTCTTCTTCTACTTATTGTCAACATTATCATCATTATTATGAACAGTGTTGGTTTTCTTTCAAACAATTCTGACCAAAGTTAGCTGTGTGTGCCTGCTAACAGCATGCCGATGACTGGACCTTGTTTTACCAGGCAGACCACTGCCACCCATCTGGTGCAAGGGGGGCCCAACAACAGTCCTATCTATGCAAGACTCAAACCCGAGACCCTGGGTTCCTTGCCACGCCTATCCACCGAAATACTGCTAAACAGTCATGCAAAAATGCTAAAGTGCATGCTGATGAGCTCAAATCAAATCATATTATTGTGCTTAGAGCCTCGCCGACCATTAAGGCCATCTCAAAGCTATCGCCACATTTACATCTACTTTCAAGTCAAGGGTTAAAAAAAAGTACAATGAAACTAGTCACCGCTTCAAGCTTTTCACTCATAGTTTTAAAACTGATGAGCTCAAGCCCAAATGCAAGCACATACACACATATGGTGCAAGCATGCATGCATGCACACACACGAGCGCGCGCACGCAAACACACATCTTACCGGGCAATGTGTTGTCCACAGGCAAACAGTCCCCACTTTCACTGAGCGTCAGCTGCAGGCGCCTCTGTTGTCTCTGCCTTCTGGCCGTTCACCACCACCTCCTCGCTGTCCTTCTCCTGCCTCTCCTCCTTCTGCTCCTGGCCTTTCTGCTCCCCGTCCTGCTGCTTCTTCACCTCTCCACTCTCCGACACAGCCTCCCCCTCCACCACCGTCACCGACCCCTCCTCCTCCATCGTCACCTGCCTCACCACCACCTGTGGGGCATGGCCATGTACACTGTCAGTCTCTTCACTCTGCACGCTGATAAACACCTCCTGCATTTGTATTGTATTGTATTGTACTGTGTTGTATCGTGTTGTATTGTGTTGTATTATACTGTATTTCTCCCTCTCGTCACAACAGACTTCTTTGTGTGAAATTTGGGCTGCTCTCCCCAGGGAGAGCATGTCGCTACACTGAGAGCGTCACCTTTTTTGTGTGTGTGTATTTTTCCTGCCTGCAATTTTATTTATTTTCCTATCGAAGAGGATTTTTCTACAAAATTTTGCCAGGGATAACCCTTTTGTTGCCGTGGGTTCTTTTACATGCCCTTATCGCATGCTGCACACAGCACCTCGGTTTATCATCTCATCTGAATGACTAGTGTCCAGACCACCACTCAAGGTCTAGCGAAGGGGAGAAAATACTGGCGACTATGGGATTCAAACTCGTGTGCTCAGATTTTCCTGCTTCCTAGGTGGACGCCTCTAGGCCATCACTCCACTTTTGCATGCCACTACATGTGAAAGTGCTTGCACAACAGGTTGCACTTTTTTTAAATCTCTTGAAATTTCTGAAGTTATCTTTCACCTGAGTATGTGTGACTGTGTGCAAGAAATGTGCTATAGAATACATATGTGCAATGTTAGTGTTCATGTCTTTCAATATATCTATACAGATAATTACAATGCAATGATTACCAATTACAGTTTTCTTTTTTTTTTAATGAATATGTGAAATGCTATCATGTGAAAATGCTTACTGTTTCAGTTTAAGTTATTTAATGATTTTTGTCCATGTGTGTTGTGTAAATTGTCTTTTTGTGTGCTCCACCGGATAAAATTTCTCTTCATTGAGATACTAAACATATTCCTATCTTCCCATCTTATCTTACACCTTACTCAAAGAATACATCAACACGACAGATCCACTGACAATCATTTTAACAGATATTTGGAAGAAAAAAACCCATCTAGAAACAAATTGTGCAAGTGAAGTGTCACCTGCACCCACCCCACCACCTGTCTCCTGTCAGGACAGCAGAGGAGACAGCAACTGTGCGTACACACATGCACACACATGTGCACACATGCACACACGCACACACAAATATGGCAAAATACTGAAGCCTTAAGAAATGACACATACACACACATCCATGCACACGGACACACACATGGAAACGGACACACACACACAATTTTTTTTTGGTTAAATATCACTCTTAGTGAACAGACACAAAAATCAATCAACAACAACAGCCACACACACACACACACACACACACACACACCACACAGGAGGTTTACCCTGGTGATGGGTTCTTTGCTGGGGTCCAAGAGAACCTTGCCCACGTTCTGTCGGTCCTGAAGCTTCTGCATGCCCTGCCCCACCTGTCACACCGTGTTTCATGTCATCAACCAAGTCGTCAGCTGTCTATCTCCAAACAGAAGTTCACATGTGGTCTACCTGTCACACCGTGCATCATGTCATCAACCAAGTCATCAGCTGTTATCTCCAAACAGAAGTTGACATGTGGTCTACCTGTCACACTGTGCGTCATGTCATCAACCAAGTTATCAGCCGTCTATCTCCAAACAGAAGTTCACATGTGGTCTACCTGTCACACTGTGCGTCACGTCATCAACCAAGTTGTCAGCTGTCTTTATCTCCAAACAGAAGTTCACATGTGGTCTACCTGTCACACCGTGCGTCATGTCATCAACCAAGTCATCAGCTGTCTTTATCTCCAAACAGAAGTTCACATGTGTTTGCGCTGTTCATTTCTCACAATACAAACATTATAATATGCATTTGAAAGACTTGTATCTGTTTAAATCATCATAAGATCACATAAAGTTATGAAACTATTACATCCACAAATCAAAGAACATGTTATATATCAAAAACACTTATTAAAAGACAGACATACTTGTTTTAGCATTTAAAGAGATCACATAAAATTACATTGACACAATACAATTGTTTTCATGATCTAAGAGCAATAAACAGTCATCAAAAAGATTAGCCATCGAAGAACAGTCCAGTTAAAACATAAAGAGCAATTAAGAATCTCTCTCTCTCTCTCTCTCTCTCTTCCCCCTCCCCCTTCCTCTCCATCTTTCCACATACTGTGACTAACCATCATCACAAATGATGTCCAATATCATATGTTTGCATTGTTTTTATGTGGGTTTTTTTTTTTTTTTTTTTTTTGCATATGATTTTATACATAAAAAAATAGGCGAGTGGTTTAAGCAATGGACTTTCAATCCCAGGGTCTTGGGTTCGAATCTTGGTAACAGCACCTGGTTGGTAAAGTGTGGAGATTTTTCTGATCTCCCAGGTCAACATATGTGCAGATCTACTTGTGCCAAAACCCCCTTTTTTTGCGTATACTGATGCAAGCAGAAGATCCTGTAGTCCATGTCAGCGTTCAGTAGGTTATGGAAACAACATACCCAGCATGCACTCCTCTGAAAACGAGAGTATGGCTGCCTACATGGCGAGGTAAAAACGGTCATACATATAAAAGCCCACTCGTGTAAATACAAGTGAACGTGGGAGTTGCAGCCCACCAACGAAAAAGAAGACTACACAAAAAGTAAACAAGCTGTGTATCCCCCTTATCATATAGCACATCAACTGCCAACTGCACTGAAAGATGGTCATCGTCGTCATCATCAATCGTCATCATCACTCACATCTTCAAAGGCCCAGACAGAGTCGATGACGGGGGTTATCTTCCCCTGCGTGTAGAGCTCCAGCAGTCTGCTGACGACGTCGTGAATGTAGGCGTGCTGCCCGTGCCGGAAGAGCAGGTGTCGCAGGTGGAAGCCTCCCACACAGCGGTTCTCGTCACACATCCGAACGGGGCTCACCTTGTCCACCTGCCACCACTGCGCCACCAGGGACCCACACACACTATGTACAGACACTCTTTGCTTTACCAACGCTGTTCTGATGGGCGTGTGTGTTGAGTGTTGTGAGCGAGCGAGTGAGTGTGTGTGAGTGAGTGTGTGTGTGTGTGTGTGCATTTGTGTGTGTTTGAGTGTTAGTGTGCGAGTGTGTGTGTTGTGAGTTGTGTGTTGTGAGTGTGTGTTTGAGTATGAGTGTGTTGCGAGTTGTGAGTGTGAGTGTGAGTGTGTGTGTGTGTGAATCAGTGTGTGTGTGTATGTGTGTGCTTGTGCGCCTGCATGTGTTTCTCTGTGTGTGCGTGTGTGGGCGGGGGGGGGGGGGGGGGGGGTGCTTTATGTGCATGCACAAGGTGCATGTTGCAAGCAGTACCTCAGTTTATTGTGTCATCTGAACGACTTACACCCAGACCCCGACTTGCTCCCAAGTTGGGCTCATTACAAAGCTACCCTTCACCACCACATGCATGCGTGTGGGTTTCCATGTGCGTGCACACACACACACACATGCCTGTGTGACTGTGTTTGTGCTTGGCCGAGTCTGTCCCAGTGTCTGAATGATCATGTGTGCGGGTCAAAAACACGACTCACTGATTTGGCAAAGCTCAACAGGCTCTTTGTCTCTCCTGTCACCACGTTGGCTGACCCTGCACATATAATGCCGTCATTACTGTATACATACGCACAATGCCGTCATTACTGTATACACACGCACAATGCCATCATTACTGTATACACACGCACAATGCTGTCATTAATGTATACATACACACAATGCCGTCATTACTGTATACATACACACAATGCTGTCATTACTGCATACATACACACAATGCTGTCATTACTGCATACATACACACAATGCCGTCATCACTGTATACATACACACAATGCCGTCATCACTGCATACATACACACAATGCCGTCATCACTGTATACATACACACAATGCTGTCATTACTGCATACATACAATGCCGTCATCACTGTATACATACACACAATGCTGTCATTACTGCATACATACAATGCTGTCATTACTGTATACATACACACAATGCCGTCATCACTGCATACATACACACAATGCCGTCATTACTGTATACATACACACAATGCTGTCATTACTGCATACATACAATGCCGTCATCACTGTATACATACACACAATGCCGTCATTACTGCATACATACACACAATGCCGTCATCACTGTATACATACACACAATGCCGTCATCACTGTATACATACACACAATGCCGTCATCACTGCATACATACACACAATGCCGTCATTACTGTATACATACAAACAATGCCGTCATTACTGCTGTCATTACTGCATACATACACACAATGCCGTCATTACTGCTGTCATTACTGCATACATACATACAATGCCGTCATTACTGCATACATACACACAATGCCGTCATTACTGCTGTCATTACTGCATACATACACACAATGCCGTCATTACTGCTGTCATTACTGCATACATACATACAATGCCGTCATTACTGTATTCATACACACAATGCCATCATTACTGTATTCATACACACAATGCCATCATTACTGTATTCATACACACAATGCCATCATTACTGTATTCATACATACAATGCTGTCATTACTGCCGTCATTACTGCATAAATACACACAATGCCGTCATTACTGCATACATACATACAATGCCGTCATTACTGTATTCATACACACAATGCCGTCATCACTGTATACATACACACAATGCTGTCATTACAATGACATTTTAAATCAGCTAATTAAATAGAACTGTTAATCATAACTGTCAATCACACAAACTTTGTCAAATAAAATCAATCTGCTGGTCATCCTTTTTACAAACATGCATGGTATGTAATGTGACAATATATGTAACTGAACAACAATGTTTCATCCAAAGATTGCTCACCATTCTTATTTCCCACAACAAAGAAATCAAAGTTTGATGCATACAACTCAAAATAATTAATGTATTTGCTGCAAAATTAAGAACTCTCGACACAATGTATTTTGCCCCTAAAATTGGAAGTGACACAAAGGACACACCATAGGGGATGTACTTGTTCCAGCATTCAAGCCTCTGACAAAAACAACTCACCACATGGAAATGTTTTTTGACACCAAAGTCAAACATTTGACACAAACGACTGACCATAAAGGACATTTGCAAAAGCACTCCCTCCCACCCTCCCAAGTCCGCAGTTTGAACCAAAGGACTGACCATAGAGGATGTATTTGCCGAGAGGTTTGAGGAGGGCGACCCCACGGTTGGTGTCTTCACCACCCAGACAGTCCAGCACAACGTCCACGCCTTTGGCAGACACCCTGCAACACCACACACACCAACCCTCCGCTTACTTCCCCTGCACCCACACAACCACACCCACCCACACACCCACCCACACAACCACCCACCCACCCACCTCCCCATCCCACACCCACAGTCTAGCACAATACCCATGCCTCTGGCTGTCACGGTGCACTGCAACACTCACCAGCTCTCTTTTCTTCCTCAGCACACTCTCCCTTCCTACCAACACAACCACCCACCCCATTCACACAACTAACCATCCATCCATCCACTCACCCACACAACCACCCATCCACACAACCACAAACAACCACCGACCTACACAACCACAACCACCCACAACCACCAACCCACACAACCTTCCATCCATCATCAAGTGGAGTGATGACCTAGAGGTAACGCATCCGCCTAGGAAGCGAGAGAATCTGAGCACACTGGTTCAAAAGAATGAACAGACACACACACAAACGAACGAACGAACAAATATATGAACGAACACCGCCAGACTGACTTTCTGATCTCCTGGACGTAGTCCGAGTTGTGGTCAAGGAGGTGGGTAACCTGGTCCTTGATGCGGTCGTGTTTACAGCGAGAGGCCGTGCCAAAGACTGTCACGTTGCCCACAGTGGCCAACAGCTGGAGGATAGCCTGGCCCTGTGTCAGTGACAGGACAACATCACTGTGTACATGTCATCACTGTGTTCATGTCATTATCACTGTGTACATGTCATCACTGTGTTCATGTCATCATCACTGTGTTCATGTCATCATCCCTGTGTACATGTCATCACTGTGCACATGTCATATCATCATCCCTGTGTACATGTGTGTACATGACATAGCATTATTATCACTGTGTACATGTCATCACTGTATACATGACAATATCATCACTGTGTACATGACATATCACTGTGCATATATCACTGCATACATATCACTATGTGCATGACATAATATCATTGTGTATATATCACTGTGTACATGACATTGTGTACACATTATCATTATGTACATATAATTGTGTACATATGTGTACTGGCCGTGTGTACATGACATCCCTGTGTCCTGGCCCTGTGTGTGTACATGACATCCCTGTGTCCTGGCCCTGTGTGTGTGTACATGACATCCCTGTGTCCTGGCCCTGTGTGTGTACATGACATCCCTATGTCCTGGCCCTGTGTGTGTACATGACATCCCTGTGTCCTGGCCCTGTGTGTGTACATGACATCCCTGTGTCCTGGCCCTGTGTGTGTACATGACATCCCTGTGTCCTGGCCCTGTGTGTGTACATGACATCCCTGTGTCCTGGCCCTGTGTGTGTACATGACATCCCTGTGTCCTGGCCCTGTGTGTGTACATGACATCCCTGTGTCCTGGCCCTGTGTGTGTACATGACATCCCTGTGTCCTGGCCCTGTGTGTGTACATGACATCCCTGTGTCCTGGCCCTGTGTGTGTACATGACATCCCTGTGTCCTGGCCCTGTGTGTGTACATGACATCCCTGTGTCCTGGCCCTGTGTGTGTACATGACATCCCTATGCCCTGGCCCTGTGTGTGTGTACATGACATCCCTATGCCCTGGCCCTGTGTGTGTGTACATGACATCCCTATGTCCTGGCCCTGTGTGTGTGTACATGACATCCCTATGTCCTGGCCCTGTGTGTGTGTACATGACATCCCTATGTCCTGGCCCTGTGTGTGTGTACATGACATCCCTATGTCCTGGCCCTGTGTGTGTGTACATGACATCCCTGTGTCCTGGCCCTGTGTGTGTGTACATGACATCCCTGTGTCCTGGCCCTGTGTGTGTGTACATGACATCCCTGTGTCCTGGCCCTGTGTGTGTGTACATGACATCCCTGTGTCCTGGCCCTGTGTGTGTGTACATGACATCCCTGTGTCCTGGCCCTGTGTGTGTGTACATGACATCCCTGTGTCCTGGCCCTGTGTGTGTGTACATGACATCCCTGTGTCCTGGCCCTGTGTGTGTGTACATGACATCCCTGTGTCCTGGCCCTGTGTGTGTGTACATGACATCCCTGTGTCCTGGCCCTGTGTGTGTGTACATGACATCCCTGTGTCCTGGCCCTGTGTGTGTGTACATGACATCCCTATGTCCTGGCCCTGTGTGTGTGTGTACATGACATCCCTATGTCCTGGCCCTGTGTGTGTACATGACATCCCTATGTCCTGGCCCTGTGTGTGTACATGACATCCCTATGTCCTGGCCCTGTGTGTGTACATGACATCCCTGTGTCCTGGCCCTGTGTGTGTACATGACATCCCTATGTCCTGGCCCTGTGTGTGTACATGACATCCCTATGTCCTGGCCCTGTGTGTGTGTACATGACATCCCTATGTCCTGGCCCTGTGTACATGACATCCCTATGTCCTGGCCCTGTGTGTGTGTACATGACATCCCTATGTCCTGGCCCTGTGTGTGTACATGACATTCTGTGTCCTGGCCCTGTGTGTGTACATGACATCCCTATGTCCTGGCCCTGTGTACATGACATCCCTATGTCCTGGCCCTGTGTGTGTGTACATGACATCCCTATGTCCTGGCCCTGTGTGTGTGTACATGACATCCCTATGTCCTGGCCCTGTGTGTGTGTACATGACATCCCTATGTCCTGGCCCTGTGTGTGTACATGACATCCCTATGTACTGACCCTGTGTGTGTACATGACATATCACTACCACAACAGTGGTGGCCATGAGTACAGTATTGTCACACTGTTCCTGTGTGACTGCGTGCATGAAAACAGGCAAAAAGTATGCACATTTTTTGTAGTGTTCCCATTTTCAAAGCTAAAAAAAAAATTAAAAAAATAAAAATCACATCTGAACCAGTATTCCTATGTCTACAGGCAAACTTCCGTGAATACACGAACCTATGGTGAACGTTCTTTCTTCTTTGCTGCTCCTCACATCTGGAACAACCTAACCATATCCATGGCATCTGATTCTGTCTCTGATTTTTGCTTTTCACTAAAAACCCATGTTTTAAAACCTACCTATAAGCACTCTCAGCTTCCTCCTCCTCCAACACCACCCATGTCAGCTCACTTTGGATGTATGTAGAGTGGGAGGGGGAGAGTGGAGGGGGATGGAGGAAGAGGTTTTGAGAAAAAGTCAGAAATGATTTATGTAATTCGTAATATTTTCTTTTCATGTAAAGCACCCTGAGCTCATAGAGAGAAAGAGCGCTATATAAATGTACATTATTATTTCTTCTTTTTTTTTTTCTTTTTTTTTTTTTTTTTAAATCAAACCAGCCCCACCCTACCCCACCAACACCCTGTCCCCAAAGTCCCTGCACTCACCACGCCCCCTCCGGCAGAGTGCAGCAAGAGTGACTGGCCCTGACGCACGTTGGCCAGGTCGAAGAGCAGTATGTAGGCCATGACGTAGTGCACCAGCAGACACACCCCGTCCTGAAAGGTGACGTTGTCCGGCAGCCGGTACACTTGATTGGCCGGCACCGTCACTAGCTCTGCCCACGCCGTGTGGTCCGTCAGCGCCATCACACGGTCCCCAACCTGCACAGTGTTGGATGTACTGCATTGCATTGCATTGCATTGCATTGTATTGTATTGCGTTGTATTGCGTTGTATTGCGTTGTACTGCATTGTACTGCATTGTATTGCGTTGTATTGGGTTGTACTGCATTGCATTGTATTGTATTGCGTTGTACTGCATTGCATTGCATCGCATTGTATTGCACTGCATTGTGTTCAGCTTACTGCATTGCATTGTACTGCATTGCATTGCACTGTATTGCATTGAATTGTATTGTACTGCATTGCATTGCATTGTACTGCATTGCATTGCATTGTACTGCATTGCATTGCGTTGTATTGTGTTGCATTGCATTGTATTGCGTTGTACTGCATTGCATTGTGTTGTATTGTGTTGAACTGCATTGCATCGCATTGTATTGCACTGCATTGTATTGTACCGCATTGTGTTCAGCGTACTGCATTGCACTGTACTGCATTGCACTGTATTGCATTGAATTGTATTGTACTGCATTGCATTGTACTGCATTGCATTGCATTGTACTGTACTGCATTGCATTGTACTGCATTGCATTGTATTATATTGTACTGTACTGTATATACGCAAGCAGATCAAATATGCACGTTTAAGATCCTGTAAACCCTCAGTATCAGCGTTCGGTGGGTTATGGAAACAAAAAACATACCCAGCATGCACACCCCAGAAAACGGAGTATGGCTGCCTACACGGTGGGGGGTAAAAACGGTCATACACGTAAAAAGCCCACTCGTGGACATACGAGTGAACGTAGGTGTTGCCGCAGCCCACGAACAAAGAAGAAGAGCAGAGAGACTGAAAAGACCAACTGCAGTCCACTCCATCCGTATACAAAATTGCACTGGCTCTTAGTGCTGCAGCCTTGTCGGCAAGTTGGCCTTTGGGAACCATCCCAACGCCGACTGTCCTAAAACCCTCTTGGCCGAGAGAGTGGGGATGTAACTTGGGCAAGACACTCTCCACTATAATCAAATTCTAGCCCAAATAGTCGGAACAGCAGTTGCCTCCTCTGCTGTTCTGATGGTCATAGACACGAGTGACTATCATATATATATATATATATATACCAGTACCAACAGACTGAACAGTCCAGCCAGTGAGCAGATCAGTCGACTAGCTGCACTGAGTCACACACTGAGACAGACGCTGAGTAAATTACCCAGGGACAGACAGACTCACAGCAAAGCCGTCCGTGTCGGGCCCCAGGGCCTCCACGATGCCTGCACACTCCGACCCCATGATGAGGGGCGTCTTGGGAGGGCTGTCCACGATCCCCTGCCGGATCATCAGGTCCTGGAAATTCATGCCGCTGTTCGCACGCACACGCGCGCGCGCGCACACACACACACACGCACACACACAAACACACGTACACAAACACACACGCACACAAACACACGCACACATACACAGATGCATGCATGCACGCACACACACACACACACGCACGCACGCACGCACGCACGCACACCGTTTCAGTGGTTCTGCTTATTCCGTTAAAAGCCATTCTGCTTTTTTTTTTTTTTTTTAATCAAAAGAAAGATCTGTTGTCTGCATATCAATTCCCAATCTTAGGATCAGCAGGCTAGGATATAATATATAGCATATATACATACAATGGGAATGCCTCAGAATAAGCTGGACACACACACACACTGTATATATATATATGAGAGAGAGGGAGAGAAAGAGAGAGAGTATACGTGGACAGATATCGGCATCTCAAACTGGACAAGAGAACGGTGTCTCGCAATGGAGACAGTGGTATCTCAATATGGACAGACAACAGAATAACATCAACGTGGACAGATATCGCCATCTCACAGTCGACACGAGAACGGTGTCTCGAAATGGGAATTAATTGTTATCTCCAAATCTAGGCTGTGCCACAGCTCACTCGTCAGTCGATCATGTAGCTATACATTGTCATTGCCCATCGCTCCCGGTGGAGCATAGGCCATCAACGACCCCTCGCCCCTCGTGATGCTGGACGCTGGCTTCCTGAGAGTGTCCGATCCAGCTTGGGGTCGACGGCCTCTTTCATCCTTTCCAGTAGAACCCTGTTGATAACCTTAACTGGCGTTGACAGGAGCATGATCCCTCGGTAGTTGCTGCAGTCCCTGAGGTCTCCTTTCTTCGGCAGCTTGATGATGATTCCTTCTTTCCACTGGGCCGGTACCTCCTCCTTCTCCCAGATCTTGAAGAGGCTGTATAGCATGTTGACAGCTGTTTCCATGTCTGCTTTGATGGCTTCTGCTGGTATCTCGTCCGGCTCTGCCGCCTTCCCATTTCTCAGAGTCATGATGGCCTTCTTGATCTCTACCTTTGAGGGTTTGTCGCAGCTGGTGGGCAGTTCTGTCTCTGCGGGTGGAATGTCTGGTGGTGCGTCAGGGGCGGGGCGGTTCAGCAGCTCCCTGAAGTGTTCTGCCCATCGTTTCAGCTGTTCCTCGGTTGTCAGTTGTATGTGGATGGAAAACGACCTCACCTTGACCACGCCGGTGACGGATTCATTAATCGGACACTGTCCGCTTGACCCACAAAATGTGACAGATCATTGACCTCTTGATCAAATCAGTGGGAAGGCGTTGTTTTGTTTTACTTGTTCTGTGAACATGATGCACCGAAAGAGCCCAAAGAGCGGCGTCAGCTGGTGTGGCAGTGTCTTCTCTGCACGTCTACCACTGTGTGTGTTCACCAGTTGTTCTGTGTCCCTGTTGTTTTTTCAGCAAACGTGTCCACTATTTTTTGTTTCCTTTCAGATATGACAAAGTATTTTCTTGAATTGCTCCAACGGGACCCCCCCCCCCCCTTCTTCCTTCTCAATACCTCCTCGGAAACCAGTGTCTCATTAGTCAACTACCTCGGGTACTATGCTAACGGGCAGTAACCCTAGCGACCCATGCGTTAAACTACCGCTGATAAACAGTTAACCCCAGGCAGTGACCCAGACGTAAAAACCATCCCTGATAACTAATGCTAGTCCACTGACCTAATAAGTAAAACTGCCCCTAATGATTAACAGTAGTCTAACGACCAATAAGTAAAACGGTCTAATAACTGGCATAAGCCCCTGTGAAACGAAGTAAAACTACCCTTTAAAGTTTACTAGTAACCCGGTGACCCCATAAGCAGTAAACTACCCCTAACAAAAAAACAAAACAAGAAAAACAACAAAAAGCCCAATGACCCACGGGTTCATGATTGTCCAGTGACGGCAGTTACACACTGTAACACTGAGCGGGTGAACACGCGGGTATTGCTGACGCACGTCTACATCTTCACACAATGTACAGTACAAGATAAAATCTTCACGCTTCATCCCCCCCCCCTCCCCACCCCCCCAGTCCCTGGATGACATGACCACAAGAATGTGCTGAGTACACACTGGTCATTGGATACATTATTACACACACAGCACTCCCCACCCCTCCTCCACCCACCCACCCCCTCCCTCACCACAAAGACAATGCACAAAACTCGAACTGGGCAACGTTCACTTGCTCATTTTAGCCCGTGACCTACATGCGTGTAGTGATAAAAGCTTATTGTTTTCTGATAAGTCAAGGCGTTTGGCCCTGACCTTGGGGTGCAAGGGGCCCCGATACACCAGAGATAGCAGACAAATAATGATGAGTCTTGTCTCTTAGGTCGCACAAAGCTTCATCAGAAACAGCTTGTCTGCCTAATCTTGTCTCGACTAAGGCTCATGTCAATATCACTTCCCGGGCCCATCCCCTCTTTACGAGAAAAAAAAGAAGATAGTTGTGCTTTCTGTTCAAAGACACTGCCGACTGTCTAGTAACAGCAAGAACCCCCCCACCCCCACCCCCAAAACAAAGAATAAGTCTAAAGTCAGACATATTTAATTACTACTCGCGCACAAATGCGGACTGACCATATGCAGTGCACATGCATTCTTATACAAGTGCCCTGACCAACTGACTCACTGACCCGTTCATGGATGTCAGTGCTTGTCGAGTTCAATACATCCGTTAGTGTCCAGTGATTGACGTGCTTCATTTGAATGGAATCCGTCAGTAAGGCGCTCACTGTTTAACTGCCATGCCACCAATAGGAAAAGAAAATGTAGTTCGTGTTTGTGTGTGTGTGTGTGTGTGTGTGTGTGTGAGAGAGAGAGAGAGAGAGAGAGAGAGAGAGAGAGAAAGAGAAAGAGAGTGAGAGGGGGGGGGGGGGGGCAACCCAAAGAAACTGAACAAAAGAATATCCTCATGTTACAAAAAAAAAAAAAAAAATACAGATCCAGTCACGTATGTAGTGTTAGTTTTCACACACACACACACACACACACAGGGAGGGAGAATGAGTATGAGAGTGTGTGTGTGTGTGTGTGTGTGTGTGTGTGTGTGTGTGTGTACGTGTGTGTCTGTAGGTTTCTCCAGCTCCGCTCAGCCAACTGAAGGTTTACGCCATGCTTCAGTGAACGCCAGAATTTTAATGCGCATGGCGGTGTGGTTATGTGGGTAAACACCACACTGCATGACGCAAGTCACGCCAACCAACAACAATAGTTTCTTCGCGTTTGAAGGCCGACAAAAACGTTCCAGTGACAGCCGTTTAGGTGTAGTTTGTTAATTAACTGACTGGTCGATCAGCTGTGTTAAGTGTCACACTCCAGTTGGCCAAATCAGTCTTTGGCATGCTGGGCTGGCTGCTTTACCTCCCTACACACCGTCCATAGTTTTGAACAGCATTACGTCATTACAGTATGACGTCATGTATGATACACATTTCCTATCCGTGTGGAACAGTATGATATCGTGTACAAGACATAATTATTGTCGACACGTGTGGTCGGAAACAGAATGACGTCATGTACAAAGCACACATCGCACACGTGTGGAACAGCATGACGTCACAGTGTACATGACACACATCGACCACACGTGCGGAACAGTATGAGGTCATGTACACGGCACACATAAACCGTGTGTGGAACAGCATGACGTGTACAAGACATGTACACCCAGTGTGGAACAGCATGACATGTACACCCAGTGTGCAACAGCATAACATGTACACCCAGTGTGGAACAGCATAACATGTACACCCAGTGTGCAACAGCATGACATGTACATGTACACCCAGTGTGGAACAGCATGACATGTACAAGACATGTACACCCAGTGTGGAACAGCATGACATGTACAAGACATGTACACCCAGTGTGCAACAGCATGACATGTACACCCAGTATGGAACAGCATGACGTGTACAAGACATGTACACCCAGTGTGGAACAGCATGACATGTACAAGACATGTACACCCAGTGTGGAACAGCATGACATGTACAAGACATGTACACCCAGTGTGGAACAGCATGACATGTACAAGACATGTACACCCAGTGTGGAACAGCATGACATGTACAAGACATGTACACCCAGTGTGGAACAGCATGACATGTACAAGACATGTACACCCAGTGTGGAACAGCATGACGTGTACAAGACATGTACACCCAGTGTGGAACAGCATGACGTGTACAAGACATGTGCACCCAGTGTGGAACAGCATGACATGTACACCCAGTGTGGAACAGCATGACATGTACAAGACATGTACACCCAGTGTGGTACAGCATGACATATACAAGACATGTACACCCAGTGTGGAACAGCATGACATGTACAAGACATGTACACCCAGTGTGGAACAGCATGACATGTACAAGACATGTACAGCCAGTGTGCAACAGCATGACATGTACACCCAGTGTGCAACAGCATAACATGTACACCCAGTGTGCAACAGCATAACATGTACACCCAGTGTGCAACAGCATGACATGTACACCCAGTGTGCAACAGCATGACATGTACACCCAGTGTGGAACAGCATGACGTGTACAAGACATGTACACCCAGTGTGGAACAGCATGACGTCATGTATAATGCACTCACTGAACACTGACGTGTGTGCAACAGCATCACTTCTATTTAAAGCCATTCAAGGGTCTCCAGTCTTGACGTCAACAACAACAACACACACACACACACACACACACACACACACACCGTGTGAAACAGCATGACGTGTATAAGCCACAAGGCACACATACACGTGTTTCATTTATTATCTCATTGTTCTTCCAAACGATATCTGCACTGCTGTTGTAGACGGTACGTTTTTTAGGCGAATTAACTCGTTCAGGTCTCAACAAAACCCCATGCTGTATAAAGCACGAGACACAGCAGTATTCAGTACTGATTGAGTTAACATGACTTTAAAAAAAAAAAAAAAGTATTATATTGGGGTACACTGAGTACACTGTATGTGGCAAAGTGGGCGTTTCCTTCCACATTTTTATTTATCTATTTATTCATTTTGAAACGTCTGTTCGATTATAACTTATAATACAGGTCCTTTTCTTGTTCCGTAATAAACACCTCTTCCCAAACCTCCTCTCTCTCTTAACCACACCCCTCAATAAATATATCAATGCACGCGGATACACTGTGGATGTACGAGACAGAGTGTGTGTGTGTGTGTGTGTGTGTGTGTGTGTGTGTGTGCGTGATGCGTGCGTGCGTGCGTGTAGGGAGTTGAGGGAGGAAAAACGCACATAGGTCCGTATGGGCGTGTACCTATGTATAAATACAAAAGCATAATAATTTGTGTATACGTGTGTCAAGTGTGCACTGAGCTGGGCATTGCGTACAGCTGTCAGTGTGTGACAAGAGAGTCCCGGCGCGCGCATGTGCATGTGTATGTCAGTGTATGTGAATGCGAAATGCATGGGACGACATAGACATGAAAGAGACACAAAGACAGAGGGACAGATAGAGAGAAAGAGAGAACGGGAGAGAAAAGTAGGCCATGTTCTTTCGTGTTGACGTCTCTGACAACGCTGCAAAATATTTTTCCTTGCCGAATCCCCGCGCTGAACAGCTCAACATGTGGTTGTGTGTGTGTGTGTGTTCGAGCATGTGCGTGCGTACGTGTGAGCGACTGTACCGGACGGTGCTTGCGCAAGCGTGCAGTGCAACTGTGTGTGTGTGTGTGTGCGCGCGCGCGTTTGTGTGTGTGCGTGCGTGCGTGCGTGTGCGTGTTCCAGCGTGTGTGAGTGCGTCAGTGAGTGTGTAGGAGTGAGAGAAAGAGAGAGTGTTGTGTGTATGTGTGTGTGTGTGTGTGTGTGTGTGTGTGCGCGCGCGCGTGTTCGAGCGTGTGTGAGTGCTAGAGTGCGAGAGAGAGAGAGAGAGTGTGGATGTATGTGTGAGAGTGACTGTGCTCGCGCGGTCGGGCGTGTCAGTGTGATTGACAGCGACAATAACAGATTCACTATAGACAACAGCAAGTGGATGATCCCTAGGCTGCCGTAGGGGGGAGGGAGGGGGCCGGGGAGAGGGAGGGGGCCGGGGGGATAGGGGGGGGGCTTGTCCAGGAAGTTTTTTGGGGGGGAGGGTAGTCAGGATACAGCTCTACACACCTAGTGCCCCCACCCCCACCCCACCCACTTCAAATGCACAATATATTCTTCCTTGTGGGTCAGTTACTGAGCGTGGAGATTTATCTTGTGTTACACGTTGTGTGAACACATCCAGATGTGCACGAGCAATACACACATGTTCGTACGTGGGTACGGTGTGTAACCCTGCCCCCCCAACCCTTGACAATCACGAACCCATAGACTGCCATCAGCGCTGTATCACCACAGTTCTGCACACAGTGTGGCAGTAAAATCAACTCCGTATCTGTTTTCTTTTCAAACCGACTAAACATACCTACATTCGTTACGATTAGTTTCAAGTTCAATTTTTCCTTCACTCCTGTATATGAACTGCAGTCCAGTGACAAGAATGGGCTGGTGTGTGTGTGCGCGCGCGCGTGTGTGTGGAGGAGTGGGGGAGAGGGGTTCTGCGAGCGAGTTGGTCTGTGTTTGTTTTCAAGTGAAGACAACTTGCACGTAGCCACTACCTGCTGTTCTGGTGTCACACAGAACAACTGAGCGCGCGCCGAAGCAAAATGTATGGCAGCACTGTATAACATTGACAGGGTTTGGCAATAACTTACCCCCCCCCTCACTTCCCCCCCCCCCCCCTGCCCCCCCTTCCCAGTCTGTCCTCCGCCCCAGTCTTCCGCTTCCCATAATTATCTGGATTTTTACTCTGCTCTTTTTGTGCTTTGGGACTGGAAGCACAGACTGAAGTTACAAAGTATAACCATGTACAATCCTTTGTAACATTTTCGCCAATAATATTTCCTTTATATCGTGTAACCAGAATTCATACGTCTATAAATTCTGGCCAACAACACGAACTATAACTGTACAGTGCAGAATGGAAGAAGTCACGGAAGAACATTGGAATCTTATCTTCATGGTCAACACCCGAATTGCACAAACATGGAATGCACTACCAATCGAAGTTAAACTTGCACAAAATACTAACACGTTCAAAAATCTCCTTGACGACACCTTGAACAGGAATCAGACGTTTGAGGCCTGTGAAGACCTGTTCGTCGTTCAACTGGATACAGTATACCAGCAGAAAATTTTTTTTTGACTATGATGAATTAAGTTTCTGGCAGAAGTGTACTTGCGTACACCGCCCAACAACAAACAAAAGATGAAAATAAATAAATAAAAGAAAATGGAAGAAATGAAGTTGAAGACGCGATGGGGACATAAAGAGGCCGAGAGGTCTAGATAGATGACTGCCAGTCCCTATACTACTACTACTACTACTGCTGCTACTACTACTACTACTACTACTACTACTACTACTACTACTACTACTGCTGCTACTACTACTACTACTACTACTTGTTCTCAGCCACAGGTCATGGACGCTGGACGGGTTTTGTTTCCAAAGGGGTAAATATCTGCACTCACTATCACCGCTGTCTAACCTGCTTGATGGCAGCCATTTTCAACTGATGCACAATTCACCTGCCCACCCCCACCCCACCCCCACAATTCAGTTCCACAACCAACCCTCGCTCACCCTTTTTCTTTTACTTCGCCACTATCACCCCCCTCCCCCATCTCTCTCTCTCTGAAGGGCTCTGTAACGCTGAATGAACATTAAAAAAAATGCCATTGTGATTGTCATTCTCTATCCAACTACCAATATCTAAATTTGAAGTTTTACTTCAAATCCTTTCTGCTACTTAACTTTTTTTCTATTGAATGAGAAATCAAGGAACTTATCTCACTCATTCGATTCTGTACCTCAGTAGTAAGGGGGTGGGATACAGCCAGGTTTGTACAGATCACAGTAATAAGTAACAGGCAAAAAGTCTACATCTGTGCTCCAAACAGGCCTGCATCCCGTATTTTGTAGTCTTCGATTGATATGAGCGAACACAAATGAATGTACTGGACAAAGTTTATCATAAATAAGCAAAGAATGCTAGACACAAACCGTGTTCATCGTCACTTATTGTCGATGGTGATGCTCTCTCTCTCTCTCGCTTTATGAAAGATTTCTTTTCGTACCCCCCTTTCCACTTTCTCATTCACAGCAGAGAAGTCAAAGTCAACACGAGGGAAAGACAGACTCTTCGTGTTCAATACTAGATCTTAGTGTAAATGACTTTCACAACTCAACATAATGGTCATCGTTTCAACAGACCCTTCGCGTTATGAACAATATCTTAGTGTAAATGACTTTCACATAATGGTCAAACCGTTACTGTAAAGCTATGACGTTAACCTACAAACTGGGAGAAAGAGCAGTGGGGTAGGGGTGAAAGGAAGGAAATCTTTCAGGCGATTGGCTCACCAGATGCTGACACGGATGAGCAGCTGGTCCTTGGCTGGTGACGGCTGCGGTCTCTGCTGCACCCGCATCATCTTCGTGCCCCCGAAGCCCATCAGCATCACGCACTTCATCTTCGCAACCACCTCCTCCTCTTTCTTCTCCACCTTCTCTTCCGCTGTCTTCTCCGCTTTCTCTGCCCCTGCCGCCTTCTCGGTCTTCTCTTCCTCCACCGCCTTTTCTTCCGCGGCCTTCTCCTCCTTTTCTCCTTCAGTCTTATTCTCCGCGGCCTTCTCCTCCTTGCCTCCCGTGGCGGCCTGCTGGGTCTCCTCTGGCGTGGTGGCCTCGGTGGCAGCGGGAGCTTCTGAACCCGCTGGTTCTTTGTCTCCAGGCATGATTATAATTCTCTGCGGCCTTCCTTCTCTTGTTGCTGACTGACTTTGGGTCACCAGTCAGGCTGTCACTGTCAACAGCAAACAACTGCTCAGCTTGCACAACAAGTTAAAGCGTCCCACAATGGCTGAAGTTTCTCGTGATTTTGTGTGTCCAGTTGCACGCACGAGTCACACGACGATACGGGCTGTGCGATTTTGAGCACAATAATTTGGCCACCAGAGCTTTTTCCTGTTGGCTGCAGAAAGACAAACGGGAAGAATGTCAAAGCGACCTTCTAGCAACCGTGGAAATCAGAAGCCAAAGTTTTGTCCTGAGCTGAGGAGGCAACAGCGGTTTTCTTTCGCGTCCACCCCTGACGTGGACTGTGGCAGTGATGTCAACGTGGCCTCAGAGAACCGCCACTCCCTGTGCCCTGGGTGTCCAGACTGAGACCGCGGCAGACGACTGTGTGTCAGTCGCTCACTGGCAGGCAACTTTGCCTTCAGTCAGAGGATAATTCACTGTGCAAGCTCTGTGTGAGTGACAAGTGCACGCCTATCACGAGATACTTTCACCTTCGTCACGAGACCAACGATTGGGGAGAGAAGAAGAAAAAAAAGAAAAAAGAAAAGAAAAGAAAAAAAGTTGGGCCTCTGTTCACAACGCCTCCAGAAGATAAACAATCTACACGCCCCTCTTTCGGGTCAATCGCGCGGGTAAAAAAAAAAAAAAAAAAAAAAAAAGTTTGACAGCAAAGCACCGCCTTCCGATGCCTCGGATTTTAACATGGGAGCCCTCCACATCTTTTCGCACATGTTCCGTGGCCTTAATTTAAGCCGAAGTCTTCAATGTGATTTTTTTTTTCCTCCTCCCATTAACATCGAAAACGGGGTGGTGTGTAAAAAGTATGGGAGAGGAGGAGGGGGCGGGGAGAGGGTGGGGGAGGGGACAAGCCGGATCTCAAGTGTCGGCACATTGGATTGGACAAAACAACATGCACATGACGGAAAGACACGGAACTTCTCGAGCCCGCTTAGGTCTCCGCAGATAATGTTGAAGAAAACATCTAGGCCACTGAAAACTAAACTACCTCTCCCTCACCCCCCTCCTCTCTGTCTCTCTGTCTGTCTCTGTTACTGATGTCAAGGCCAAGAACGAGGTGGGAGGGGAGTGCGATGAAGTGGAGGGGTGGGAGGGAAGGCGGGGAAAGATGAGGGGGGAAACAGGTAAAATCTGGTTCAGTTCTAATGTAAGTGTCAATTATTAGACGAGCGAGCGCTGGGGTGTATTGTGTGTGTATGTGTGTGTTTCAGTCGTGTGTGTGTTTGTGTGTGTGTGTGTGTGTGTGTGTGTGTGTGTGTGTGGGTGTGTGTTCGTCTTCAGCCTGTTTAACGTCTTTCCACTTGAAGTGATATTAGACAACAACAACAACAACAAAACCGTGGGGGTAGGGGTTGTGGGACGGGGTGGGGGTAAAAAGGAGTGTGTGTATGTGTGGAGGGTGAATAGGGAGAGACAACGCTAGGGAAAATGGAAACGTTATAAACGCCAACATCAAACAACTATAACAAATGTCCTATTGGACTACGCAGCAAACCTTCTGCAACAGCAAATAACATATTGGAATTGTTAATTGTGTGTGTGTGTGTGTGTGTGTGTGTGTGTGTGTGTGTGTGTGTGTGTGTGAGTGTGTTTGTGTGTGTGTGTGTGTGTGTGTGTGACTACGGTGTGTGTGTGTCACTGAGTGTGTGCCGGCGCGTGCGCTGTACCGCCGGGCGCGTGCGAGCAACTTGAGCCAGTGAACTTGAGTTAAATCCGGCGCTGATTTTTACAGTTTTGTCTTATACATATTTTGTGCAAGTTATTCTGTTTATAAACTTGAACTTACTTATTTAGTCAGTTTACTGATTTACTTTATTTTTTTTAATGGATCCAAGCTATCTCTCTCTCTCTCTCTCATCAGTATCGAAATGAACTTTATTGAATACTTTATGCCATGCAGACTGAGGCCTTTTCGTTACTGACGACTGATTATTTTCAAACTGAACAAACAGCTAGCACTGACGGCAGCTGGATAACTAGTGAACTGATAGATCTCCATCAATCCCCGCGGCGCTCAGTGCTTGACTGATTCCGCGGAAGACCCCTGACCGGAGAAGCCTATATTACAGAGGCCGCCGGGAGTCATGATACATCCGCCAACCTGCAGAAAGACCCAAAATATCCTCATGATGCGATGCACAATTTAAACATAGCGTCTTGATCCAGACACTTTGAAAGACTCGTGATGAGAACTGAAGAAAAAGGAAAAACAAAAACTAAGGGCGGGGGAGGCCCGGGGGGCGGGGGTGATGGGAAGCCGGAACTATGATCACCACATCTCTGTTACTCACTCAAACCGTGCCCAACAGCCGGCTCAGTGCCTTTTCTGTGGCAATATAATGGGCTTAGTAAGACTGTCGGAGGGACCGAGAGGGAGAGAGAGAGAGAGAGAGAATCTCTGCGATAGTTCCTCTTGACTGGATGACTGAGGAGAGCATTGCGGCGCTACAGTGCAGTACTTCACTGAGCCTACCTCGAGTCCCTTCTGTAAGGGTCATTTTGTTGTTGTTGTTGTTGTTGTTGTTTTATGGGCAGCGTAGGGGATGGGAGGATGGTCGCATCTTTGAATCCTCGGGAGTTCTGTGCCACAGCAGCAACGGCAAAATGAATTGTGACACAGTTCTTCAGTCTCAGTCGTGTTGTGCCGTCAGTTTACATGTCAAACGGCTGGACTGCAATTTGGGTACTTCTCTGCGATGGCACCGGTTAGTTTCTGCGGTGCACCATTCACTTACCTATGTGACTGCTGGGTAGCTTCAGCATGAAGTTGTGTGTCTGTTCTACTTGATTTTGATTCAAGTATTTTGAAATGTTCCAATGTTGTACTGATCCATTTTACTGTGACGTTTATATCAGTTATTGTCAGTTGCACTAAACGTGCTAACGTGCACGTACGCGCATTCACACAGAACAAATTAGCTTTCAAGTATGAACAATTCCATTAAAACACCAGCCGTGTTGTGACATATGATCTGGGTTTGCGTATTTAAAAGTTTTCCTTAAAAAGCATCCCGCTATTTACTTTTTTCAATCGTCTGCTTGGCCTCTCAACCATGTTATCAAGGCGTAGGAACACAAATAGTCCATAGATCATGCCTCTTTTCGCTCTTCTCACATGCACCTGGTATGAATCTCATCTGCTGATCAAAGCAGCTATATTTTTATAACACAATAAAGCTATATTTTTATAACACAATAAAAGAAAACATCAAAAAGGTTTAGGCCTACTGTTTGTACTCTGAAAAGACATGACTGTGAACTTTGACCTGTACATTTTTGGGCAAGATTACTTCCGGTACAAATGACCCTCACCTCATCATGGCTGTCGTCGATTCCACGACTGCTTGTTTCACTTTCGTCAGTCATGTCAGTATTTGTGTCAGCCTTGATCTCTTAATCTGTTTTCCTGGCATATGCTGTGTATTGTTGTCCTGTTTACATAGGGCGATTTGATATATACCCAATTTTGTTTCGCCATCAATCTTGATTCGTTCTGTTGAGCCGATAATGACAGTGATGTTTCTGTGAAGATGATTAGCCTAATTAACTCGATTTTGTATCCATCGCCATTGCTTTGTGCCTGACTTTCATACCATGATTATAAGTTTTGCCCCTCATGTTACACGAAGCTTTTACGGGCGAGGATAAAGTGTCCCCTTGGCGTGAGCTTGAGCATTTTGTGTGGGTTGCCCAGTCATCAGTGTGTGTGTGTGGGGAGAGAGAGAGAGAGCTTCAGCAGAGCCATACTGGTTGAATGCAAGACTTAGGTGTTAGCACCAACACTCATGGGAGCTCCACTTCTAAATATGGGTTTACTCCTGTAGTTGTTCTCTCTCTCTCTCTCTCTCTCTCTCTCTCTCTCTCTCTCTCCCATTGATACCCAGCAAGGCTCAACTTCTGATTCCATGTCTTGATTTACTCCTGTAGCTGAGTTGTTTTTTTCTTATAAATACACCTGCAAGGCAATGTGACCATGACTGGGTGCATGACAGCTGAGTGATTAAACCATTGCGCTGTATTTCAGTCATCAAGATCACTGTTCAGATCCAGGCAGCAGCAAATTTTACGAAAAGAAACAGATGTTCAGATCTGCAGGTACTAAAGCCCTCTTCTTGTGTATTAGTGCACATAGAATAGCAAAGTTTACAAGTTGTTTAGATCCTGTGGACAGTCTGGGCTCATCAGCTGTGGCTGGCAGTCAGCCTAAAGCAGTGTCAGTACACTGATTCCACAGCCACAGGTGTCAGCAGTTCGTTTTCTGTTTCAGTGTCAGTATACTGATTCCACAGCCACAGGTCTCAGCAGTTCATTTTCTGTCTCAGTGTCAGTACACTGATTCCACAGCCACCACTGAAAGAAATTGAAGAAATGTATCAACATGTAATAAAGTGAAAGATAAGAAGACGGCAAATGATTCTAAATGTGTATCACCATTCTCATGCAAGATAGAAATTTATCTTTGTTAGTGACGCCTTTTTTTTATGGGGGAGGGAAGGCTTAAACACTATGTGAGGTAATATTTCAGTAAATGTTTGATGTACTTGTCAACAGAATTCATCCTTGATCAGATTGAAATACTGATACATTACTGGATAATATCCTGTCAAGATAATTGTTTACTGCTTCTTTTCAAAAGGTATATGAAGTGGATTATTGATGTTGTTCTCCATGTTTTTCTGTGATTAATCTTTAATGGAGTTTATTTTTCAAAAGAGAAAATGGGGATGGCCTGCATTTTTGTGTGTGTTCATCTACTTTTCACTTGACACTTGATGTTGGTGCAAAAAACCGTTCTTTGTCTTCTCATTGTGACACTGTCAGTTTAGTATGCATTGTTATTAACTTTTTTGTTGTTGATTCAGGTGAAGGTGGAAAAGGAAGAGCAGATATAAGGAAGAGACATCACAGTCACCACCACCACCACCACCATGTTGTCCCTTCACCATGTGACGCATGCTGTGTGCATGGTCATCATCTGTGTCCTGGTGAAGAAATACATGGAGCTGAGGAGCTCCCACAGCCATGTGCAGCTGGAGCTGAGACAGTTGCAGCTTGCCTGTCACAGCCTGGAGTCTCCGCCTCATGCCTCTGTACAGCAGCAGCTGTGTCCGTGTTCTGCCCAGTCCAGTGACACTCACCACCATCTGCACGTCCACACTGATGTGCACATGTCTCCCACTGACACTAAGACGCACTTCCAAATGTTTTCTCAACAACAACAACATTCACCACCTTCGGCAACGAGTTCTGAGCTACATGCTGAGACGTCTGGATCCACTGATTTTCCTGTGGATGAATTTGGTCGAACATTGGACCACAGTGGAGACAATGGCGGTACTGTGATAGAGATAGAAGGAAGCACAGCATCAACACACATTGAGACAACCTCTGTGACTCAAGCTGCCATGCAGTCATCTGTGCCGACAGTCCGGGCAGACCCTCAGGGTGGGAGGAGTGGGGAATGGGCTGGGGAGTGGGTGGATGGCCGTACAGACACTGCCCCCAGCACGTCAGTCAGCGTTCAAGGGACCAGTGAATCTCTGGAGAAAGTTGAGCCGTCCCCTTCATTGGCAGTCAGCTTCAGCACCATGGAGACCAGCTACAGTGTCCAGGCCGGCAGAGTAGAAGCTGACGATGATGACAATGACTTTTACCAAGGCTCTCTCATAAGACACAGTGACAGGGAAAACGATGTGGATGTCATTGTGACAAGCATCAGTGGCAGTCTCAAAACAGACTTTTTGCCACATAATGTGGACCTGTCATTTCAAACGTTGGACGACTATGAGGAGGACTTTGAGGAGTGGGAAGAAGAGACAGCGGAGGATGAAGAAGCTCCTCATCCTGCATTTGGCAAAGTGAAACTGCAGTGGATGACTGACAAGGAGAAGGAGGACATGGCGGAGAGGGGATCTTCGGCGCAGTGTACTGGACAGTCACTGTCAGACAGGATGTGTCGCTTTCAGCACCTGTGTTTCCAGCCAGAGACACAGCAGTTTGTCTTTTTCTTCAGTGCCCACAGCAGGCTGGACAATGTTCCTCCTGAAGCGTCCCGGGGGGAAGCCGTGTTGGAGATGAGCACAGTGGCCGGTCACAACGCCAAGCTGTTCACCTACCTCACTCAGCCAGCCTCCACACTTCCACGCTTCAACATTGCCACCATTCCCGGCGTGACCGTCATCTTTAAACGCTTCAAACCTGACAACATCATGCACGCTCTTCATGACGACATTTTCCCTCTGTTTCATACCCTGATGTCTCTCCACATTAAACCAGACACAGAGAGCAAAAAGTTCCCTGTCTCGCTTTTCTTAGCTGATGAAAACAGTGAAGGAGAATTCTATGACCTGTATGACGTGTTTGCTGCAAACGGCACGTTTACTTCTGGCAGTTTGACGGCCAGTGTGGCAAAAGCAGGCATGCCCAACAGTCTGGTGTGCTTCTCTGAGGCACAGGTGGGGTTGGCGAAGATGATGACGTGGTACCAGTACGGCTTTTTCAGTCCCCAGGGTCCCCTTCCAGACGTGCAGGTTCAGTCCCATCACATCCACAGCGCTGCCTCCTATCTGCTGGACCGCTTTGCCCGGCGCTGTGAGCTGTGTGGGGAGGGGGGGCACCTGGTTCTCATCTCCCGCAAGGAGACACGCCGCATCCTCAACGAGATGGACCTGGTGCTGGCGCTCAGCAAAGAGTTCAGGGTCAAGGTCAGTGGTTCACACCAGTGACAGTGTGTGTGTGTGTGTGTGTGTGTGTGTGTGTGCTTGTTTGTCAGTGTGTGCATGTGTTAGTGTGTGGGTGTGTTTGTATCAGTGTGTTTGTGGGTGTTTGTGTGTGTTTGTGCGTGTACATGAATTTGTTTATATGAGCGTGTTTGTGTGTGTCTGAGCATGTATATGTTTGTGTAGATTTGTGGGTTTGTGTGTGCGATTTGTTTTCTAAATGCACGATCACAATCACACGTACACAAATCACACGCGTGCACACACACACACACACACACACATATATATATTATAAGTTGTCCACACTCCTCAGGTGATGACTGTCAGCCTGGAGACGCATCACCTGGCAGACATCCTTCCCATCATCCACAGCTCCCGGGGCATTGTGGGAATGCACGGGTCACTGCTGGCACTGGCGGCGTTCCTCCCACAAGGCAGTGTGGTTGTGGAGCTGTTTCCCTACGCTGTGCCTCCACACCACTACGCTCCCTACGCTACGCTTAGCGCCTTACCTGGCATGCTGCTGGCCTACCGGGCCTGGACCAATCAGGACGCAGACAGGTCACTGCCTCATCCTGATTGGCTGGCAGAAGTCGGCGGTATTCAGCATCTGCCTCCACAGCAGCAGCAGGAAATAGTGTCCCAGGTGTGTGTTCAGTGTGTGCCTCTTTCTGCGTGTGAGTGTAGTCGACTGGTTGGTTTGATGGAAGTTATATATATCATGACAAGGACAAGGGTTGAGGTAATATATTAATACGTGCACTGGGATTGAAGTACTATATTTTACACAGACATGGACCGGGGTTGAAGTACCATGTTTTACATGGTCTAAGATTGGGCTGATCCACAAATGGAAGTATATTATGGCAATGACTGGGGGTGAATTAACTTAACATGGACCAGGGCTGATGTGCTGTATTATAACATGGACTAATATTGAAGTGCTATATTACAACATGGACCGTGTATTGAAGTACTATGTCTTACATGGTCTAGGATTGGGCTGATCCACAGATGGAAGTAATATATTTTGGCATCGACTAGGATTCAAGTACTATGTGGTAACATTGACCAAGGCTTAAGTGTTATATTATAACATTTGTATTTTGTATTTGTATTTCTTTTTATCCCAACAGATTTCTCTGTGTGAAATTCGGGCTGCTCTCCCCAGGGAGAGCATGTCACTATACTACAGCGCCACCCACTTTTTTTTTTCTTTTTTTTTTCCTGGGTGCAGTTTTATTTGATTTCCTATCGAAGTGAATTTTTCTACAGAATTTTGCCAGGAACAACTCTTTTGTTGCCGTGGGTTCTTTTATGTGAGCTAAGTGCATGCTGCACATGGGACCTCGGTTTATCGTCTCATCCGAATGACTAGCGCCCAGACCACCACTTAAGGTCTAGTGGAGGGGGAGAAAATATCGGCAGCTGAGCTGTGATTCAAACCAGCATGCTCAGATTCTCTCGCTTCCTATGCCTAATATTGAAATACTGTATTATAACATGGACTATGGTTGAAGTTCTATATTACAACATGAACCAGGGTTGAAGTACAATTCTGTATCATGACATGGACAAGGGTTGAAGTTTTATATTACAACATGAACCAGGGTTGAAGCACTATATTATAACAGGGGCTAAAGTTGAAGTTCTATTACATAACATGGCATATTGTGCTTAAATCCACAGACGGAAGTACCCCAACACCTGTGCTGTGAAGATCCATCCTGGCTGTACCACATCTTCCAGGACACCCGTGTCCACATCCCCGAGGTGCTCTCCCTTGTCTCCTCCGCCCTGCAGGAGTCATTTCCCTTGGTTGAGGTGGGTCGAGATGGTGGGCAGTCCCAGTCCCAGTCGCCTGATCACCCCGGACCCCCCCACAGCCTGCGTTGCTCGGTGGAACGCTCTGAGGGACGTCCTGCCTTGGTGCTGGAGTGGGGGCCGCCATGGGAGGCAGCAGTTGGGAGCGTGGGGGTGGGGCACGACTACACCGTTGTTCTGCAGCAGGTAGGACAGCCCGGAGGAGACGCTCAGGTGATGGAGGTCGAGGGAGGGGACACTGTCAAGGTGAAGGTCAGGGAGGGGGTCAGGGAGGGGAAGGACTACAGGGTGTGGGTGAGGAGCAGGGTAGGGGGCGTATATGGACATTTTGCTGCTGTCGTTCTATGCTCCACCCTGTGAGGGGGTGTGGGGGAGGGTGAACAGACATTTTGCTGCAGTCGTCCTCTGTTTACCCAGTGTGGGAGGTGGTTTGAGGAGGGAAGGGGGGGAGTGTACAGACATTTTGTTTCCATTGTCCTCTTGTTTACCCAGTGAGGGAGGTGGGGGGGGGGGATGAACATTTTGCTGCAGTTGTCTTCTGTTCCACCCAGTGAAAAAGGTTGGGGGAAGGGAGGGTGTATGTACGTTTTGTAGCTGTTGTCCTTTGTTCACCTGCTGAAGGAGGTGGGGGTGTGGGGGAAGGTGTACTGACATTTTGCTGAAGTCATCCTCTGTTCTGGGAGGTGGGGGAGGGGGGGTACGGACATTTTGCTTCTGTTGTCCTATGTTCCAGCTAGTGAGGAAGTTGTGGGGAAGGGGATATGGACATTTTGCTGCAGTCATCCTCTGTTCCACCCAAAACAGGAGGGTGGGGGTGGGGGATTGAATGGACAATTTGCAGCAGTTGTCCTCTGTTTATCCAGTGAGGGAGGTGTGAGGAGGGGAGGGTACCGTTAACCTATGTTCCAATCAATAAGGAAGGTTTGGAGGGAGGGTATATGGACATTTTGCTGGAGTTGTCATCTGTCCACCCAATAACGGATGTGGTTGTTGGGGGAGGGGGTTGGGGGGGGGGGGGGGAGGAGGAACGCACAGATATTTTACTGCAAATGTCTTCTACTTGTGGGGTATAGAAATTTTGGATGCTGTCATTGTCTGCTCCGCCCAGTGAAGGGGGCGAGTGGTGTGGAAGGGTGGTGTGAAGGACAGTGAGGGGTAAAAGACAGGAATGGATCAGGGTGTCTTTGCAGCGGCTGCATTCTGCTCAGTGAGGTCAGTGTGTGAGTTTGAGTCTACCACTGCCATCTTTATTCTGTATCGTTAGGTCAGTGTGTAAAGGTGTGTGCACAACTGCTATCTTTATTCTGTATCGTTAGGTCAGTGTGTAAAGGTGTGTGTACAACTGCCATCTTTATTCTGTATCGTTAGGTCAGTGTGTAAAGGTGTGTGTACAACTGCCATCTTTATTCTGTATCGTTAGGTCAGTGTGTAAAGGTGTGTGCACAACTGCTATCTTTATTCTGTATCGTTAGGTCAGTGTGTAAAGGTGTGTGTACAACTGCCATCTTTATTCTGTATCGTTAGGTCAGTACGTAAAGGTGTGTGTACCACTGCCATCAGTAGATTCTGTATCATTAGGTCAGTGTATAAGGGTGTGTGTACAACTGTCGTCAATAGATTCTGTATCATTAGGTCAGTGTGTAAGGGTGTGTCTACAACTGCCATCAATAGATTCTGTATCATTAGGTCAGTGTGTAAGGGTGTGTGTACCATCAATAGATTCTGTATCATTAGGTCAGTGTGTAAGGGTGTGTGTACCATCAATAGATTCTGTATCGTTAGGTGAGTGTGTAAGGGTGTGTCTACAACTGCCATCAGTAGATTCTGTATCATTAGGTCAGTGTGTAAGGGTGTGTCTACAACTGCCATCAATAGATTCTGTATCATTAGGTCAGTGTGTAAGGGTGTGTCTATAACTGCCATCAATAGATTCATTATCATTAGGTCAGTGTGTAAGGGTGTGTGTACCATCAATAGATTCTGTATCATTAGGTCAGTGTGTAAGGGTGTGTGTACCATCAATAGATTCTGTATCATTAGGTCAGTGTGTAAGGGTGTGTCTACAACTGCTGTCAATAGATTCTGTATCGTTAGGTGAGTGTGAAAGAGTGTGTTCAACTGGCATCTATGTTTTGTAATGTTAGGTCAGTGTGTAAGGGTGTGTCTATAACTGCTATATGTATTCTACAATGCAAGCAGAATGTGAAAGGTGTATGCTCCAGTATACAGTGAAGTGTATATGTGTGTTTAGATCTGTGTTTGACTGTTTTTGTGAAAGGTGTACATTTGGTCTGGTCTGTGTGCAACTGTTTCAGCACCAGTGAAATGTATACGTGTATACAGATATGTGTGGAATTGTTTCTACACAAGTGAAATGTATACATGTGCACATATCTGTATGTAATTTTTTTTTGGTGAAATGTGTGCATTACATGTGTACAGGTCTGTGTGGAACTGTCTCTGTGAAATGTATACAAGTTTACAGATATGTGTGGAACTGTTTCTACAAGAGTGAAATATACATATATATATATATGTGTGTGTGTGTACAGATCTATAACTGGTTCTTCACCAGTGAAATGTACAGGGACGTGTGTGCTTCTGTACACTACCTGACCACAGTGGTGCAGCTGTGAAGGTTTCCAGATTTTATTCTCCACTAGTGCATTAACATGATTGTCTGTGACATTGTTCATTTTATTTTTGATGTGAACATTTTTTAGAAGAATATATCATCACCAGTTTTGCTTTTTTATCTTCAAAGGGTTTGAACAAGTGAAGGATTTGAGCAGGTGTATATAGTATATGTGTATGTGAACCGGTAAGTGAATGAACACAATGTTTTGATCACTAATGTTGCATTGTTAGTGAAGGTATGCAAGGGTAATATTATTTTGTGATTCGATGTGTGTATGAAGTACAGGTGACAAGTTCATTTCAGTGTGATAGAGACTGTCAACACAGGGTAAAAAATATCTCATTCTGTGTATTTCAGTGTGAATAGAAGTGAATGTGTACATGTACATTCCTTGTGAGTGTGTGTGTGTGTGTGTGTGTGTGTGTGTGTGTGTGTGTGTGAAGGTACAATGTGTATTTTGAAAGATTTGACTGAAGTCTGTTTTTCAAGCCTGCTATGGATCCTTATCCAGCCCACATCAGTCTGAACTCTGTCTTACACAAACCTGTCTCCAGATCATTATTTTTATACATCTTTATCAATTCATTTTCAAAACTTAAATGTTTATAGAATATAATCAGTCATATTGGGATCGCAGAGTTCTGATAGGAATTACCATTTTACTGATGACAATTTGGGTCATATAAACTGCACTACCAATATATGCCCATGTAAAAAATATTCTAAATGTTTTTTAAAAAGCTCTTGTTTAAAAAAAAAAAATTATTTCATGACACCACAGGGAAATTTGTGTTGTCAAACTGCATTTGGGTGTTCCACAAAGCATTGCATGTTGTTTCTCCTTCAACATTCAAAATCAATAATATTGTTAACTTTGCTCAAAAGCGTTCCAAATCTTCACTGTTTGTTGAAGACTTTGCTCTATCAGCTCAACTGAAAATTGTTTCCATGTGTTCAGTCCCGGCTTTGTGTAGATACATCTGGATTACTCAAACTGTGATCTAACCTCTAACTCCTGCTGACAGTATCCTCAGCCTTTCAATGACTGACTGACCAAATATCTGGCAGTTATGCCAGGAAAACACTGTGTTCTTCCCCAACTTCCATATTTCAAAACTATCATTCATTTTACTCTGTAGTGTATCGCTGATGTAAGATTTATGGTTGACCTGCAACTGCTGTATGATTGGCAAAGCTAGATTAAACTTGGGTTTCTCTGAAGACCACTTACCTGTGCTAATGATGAACAGTTATATAATTTGCTAATTTTTCTCACAACAAATTAAGAGATATGTTTCTAACTTCATGATCAAGATACCATGCAAAATATTGTTTCTTTCCCCCTTTTTTTCAATGTTTCAGTGTTGGAAAAAGTAGTGCTAATCAGCCCACAGCCATCACGGAATTTCACCCATAAGAATTGGTCCTAATTTGCCTATAGCCAGCACAGACTTCCACCCTTAAAAATTGGTCCTAATTAGATCATGGCTATCAAGACTTCCACCCATAAAAACTGGTCCTAATTAGCCCACAACCATAACAGATTTTCACCCATAAAAATTGGTCCTAATTAGCCCACAGACGTCCAGACTTTCACTGATGAAAATAGTTCTTAATAGCCTATAGCCATCACAAATTTTCACCCATAAAAACTGGTCCAAATTAGCCGATAGCCATCACGGACATTCACCCATGAAAGAAACTTGCCCCAATCAGACAATAGCCATTACAGACTTTCACACACAAAGACGGTCATAATTAGCCCACCACCATCACAAACTTTCACTCAGAAAGGAAGGGTACTAATTACCCCATAACCATCACAGATTTTCACCCATGAAAACTGACTTAACAGACTTTCACCTATACATATTGTTCCTAATTAGCCCGTAGCCATCACAGATTTCACCTGTAAAATTGGTCCTAATTAGCCCATACCCATCAAGGAATTTCACCCATAAAAACTTATCCTAATTAGACAATAGCCATCAAAGCCTTTCACCCATAAAACAGGTCCTAAAAGCCCATAGCCATCACGGAATTCCACCCATTAAGAGTGGTCTTAATTAGTCCATCGCCATCACGGACTTTCACCCGTAAAAACTGGCCCATATAGCCATCACCGACCCACCCATAAAGTTAATACAGAAAATCCGCCCACATTTTTGTGCACATCCTGCAGAAGGCCAATAGAAACAAAGGGAGTGAACACATAGTTATCTTGGACGGATCTTTCAAACCGTGACACACAGTCACAATGAAACAATGCCCTACAACACATGCACTTTTTTTCTTTGTCAAGCTGGCAATGCTTAACACTGTCAGACACTTAGTTCTAACGTATCCCCCAGTCTAACGTATCATTATATATATTTCCGCCACTGTCTTTCCCAGGAAGTGCTGTGAGAGCTTTATTCAGTGTGCGTGTGTGCGCACGCGCTCGTGCGTGCGTGTCAGTGTGCCTGTGTGCGTGCGTGCGTGCGTGTGTGTGTGAGTCATAGCAACAACGTCCATACTGTAAGTAAAAGTCAGAATTAAAAAGAAAAAAAAAGGAAGCATGACAAAGCTTGGGTGTTGTATCCATCCCTGACAACCTGGTCCAGTAACGGCACTGTCGTGAATGAGCATGACGCGGGTCATGGTCAAAGGTCATGACCAACATAGGTCATGATCAGTACAAATCATGATCAACATAGGGTGCCATATATATATATATAAAAAAAAAGAAGTCAAATTAGGTCATGACCAACTAGGATCATGATCAACATACATCATGATCACCATGACAATGAAAGGAGCCATGATCAATGCTTGAAGTCCATGCTCACTTCAGGGTGCCAGTTCAAACGCCATATGGGCAATATAGGCCATGATCAACATAGATCATGGTCAACACAGGTCATGGTCAACATAGGTCAAGGTCAAGGTCATGATGAGCACTGAAAGGTTAATGACATTGGTCACAGTCAACATAGTCATGATCAACATAGGTCATGACCACACTGAAAAGTCATGATCAACACTAGCTGCAAGGTCACGATCACCACTGAAGGGTCATGATCACAGTGAAAGGTCAACTAGGTTATCAAACATGTCCCATTTTCAGCCTAGTGACGCTCCGCCATACAGTGGTGCAACCATCACCCCCATCCCTTTTTCCAATCCCTCATTTACGTCACTTTTGGCAACTTTCATGAAAGTTTCTCCATATATTTTACTGGCCTGCTGTTGTTCGTGCTTTGTCTTTTTTCTCGGTTCCCACGGCTGGTGTGGTGGGTGAGGGCCAGGCGTGAATTCATTTTCAAATTTCTGTTTTGCTTTTTTGTTATTTTAATCTTTTTTGTTGCTGTTTTCATGTGTTTTTTTGTTTGTTTATTTGGCTTTGTTTTGTATTGCTTTGTTTTTCATGCAAATACGGTTTTGCAAGACTTGGGTACATGCAATAATAATTAAAACTACTCAGTAGTCTCCACCAATAAGGATGGTTGAAATTCAGTCACATACACTGACGCTATTATTCTATGTGCAAACGTGTTAGTCCCAACTATACGAATGACGGAATTTATCAGCTCTGTATTCGTATTTGTGGGGCGCACTTAGCGACAACGACTGATGGTGTCAACTCGAACAGGAAACCGATAATTCCTCAACACAGGAAATCGCCTTGCGCTGACGCCGCAGACCGGATGTGACTTCCACGCATGTGCGTTGATAACGGCAAACGAACAGACGACAATTTGTTTGATTGTGGAAAACGGCACTAACGATCTTCGCATTACTCTTCAGCACTGTCTTGTCGTTTGAAATGATAGTTATATTTTGCTTGGATTCATGGTTGAATGGGAGAAAAACTACAAGCCTAGGAACCTTTTATATTTGTGTGCGTGTGCATAGTTGACCGTTTTCTTTACAGAACTATGAGGCCTTTATAAATGTATTTTATTCATTCATTTCTCTGTTTGTTTATCATTTTAATTCAACAAATTTGTACAACACTTTAATTTTTTTTCCTATTTTGTCGGATTATCCACAAGGCTGACAGGCATGGGAACCGATTGGACTGTAACTTAGTTGGCATAGTTCGGAAGCGCTGACAACACTAAGCGATAATTATGTAGTGGTGATGGGCAGCTGCATCGTGCGTGTGGAAATGTATGTGTGTGTGAGATAAAGAGACCCATTTTTCACAACCACACGTTTTCTTCCAGTGCGCAGTTGTATTTGTGGCCCAATACGTACTCCATAAAAATATGTAAAAGGCGATCGGGACAGTTGATTTCGTATTCACTGTCACCGGCTGGGCTGAGCTTTGGCATAGGAAAGCGGGGCCCAGTGTTCTCCTTCCGTCGTTTTAACCTTCCCCAGCTGGTCACCGTACAATATTCTTCCTGGAAAACAAACCAAGTAGAAACACGCAGACTTAATTAGTGGAAAACGGATTCGTTCTTGACGGAACTGTAGGTCTAGGTATTCATACCAACACTCATCTCCCATCGCCGTGCACTCTCACTTTCTTTCCGTTTCTGTATGTCTGTCTCTCTCATTTCCCTATCTCATCCCCCCCCCACCCCCGCCCCCCTCTCTCTCTCTCCAGTCTCTCTCTGAAATCTCTCTCTTTCTGGGACTGGATGTAAAAAATAAATAAAATCTGCCGTTTTATCTCCGAATTTTGTCTTGTCTCCTGTCTCTCAGTCTCTGTCTCTCTCTAGCTGTCTCTGTCTTTCTCTCTCTTTGTCTGTCTGTTTGCCTCCTTGTGTGTGTGTGTGTGTGTGTGTGTTCAGTACGCTGGCAGTGGCACATCCAGTCAGTCTACAGTGTGACCCTGCCTGTGCGCCAGCTCTGTGCAGCGTCCCTCTACTGGGGAAGGTCAGTTGACATTTGTTAGTGTCTATGGTTAATTCATATAATGACTGTATATGGTCAGTTCATAGCTGTTATTGTCTATGATTAGTTCGTATAGTATCTATGGTCAGCAGTTTCATAAGTCCATGATGGTCCTTCTCGGTGAGTTTTGGCCGTGTCTCCAACATGTGTGAGGTGTGCAGCGTTTACTATGGTGTGTTGTCAACAGCTAGGTGTGTGATGTGCTTTTTCATTTTCTTTTTTTTTCTATTCTTTTATTTTGTTGTTGTTGTTGCTGCCTTATCATCTGCACCGTTTCAGTGGCATCACTTCACTCCCACGCAACTCATTCCGAGATCCTCATGCACAGCCACACTCGGGTTCATCTATGGCAGTCCGATCGTCGGCAGTCCACAGGAAAATTAGGTCGCCAGGAGGCCACACACCAGAGGAGACAATGCACTGCTGCTCAGTCACTTCCGTGGTGTCAGTTCAGTAGCGTTTGTCTGGTTTAACTTTTTTAGGACACCACCTGCTAAGCGCCCTGCTGACGACAATAATGGCCTAGTTGCGGAGCCAGACTGAGTGAGCGTCAGCCCCCACCCCTCTCTCTGAGCCACTAGAATGGGAGATCGCTACAATCCGCTGACACTGAAGGCCTTGACAGAACTCACCCCAAGCACGGAAGTGGAGGGGGGTTGAAACTGATGTCACATTGGGAGCAGGGCATGAAAGGCCATAGAAATCGTTAAAAAAAATGTATCGTTATTTTTATTCTTTTAATAGTGATGATGAAGATTGATGATGTTGATGATGCTATGGAATTCCATTTAGGTTTGTGGCTTCGTGACAAGGCTGTACTCATCGCTTCCATTCAAAATGATTTCCTGGCGTCAATAAAGCCTGAAAGATAGAGACACTTGACGATTGGTCATGAAATTTGAGCAACACACCCAAAGACGCATCCGTGAAGTAGATGATACTCGACTTTGTGGTATAAGTCTTCACAGTTAAGCCCATAGCACAGCGGGCTCTGAGTAGGAGCCGGCCACGGGCCGAAAAAAACAAATATCTCCGCTGGGGATCGAATCTGCGTCCTTCCAGTCATCAGCAGTCCGCGACGCCAACCACTTTGTCACGGTGGCTAGTGTGTTATGTAGTGTTTGGGCGTGTTTACAAGATGTGTGTTTATTGTTGGTGTGTTTTCCAACAGGTGTGTGTTGTGCAGCTTATTGTAGGTACTTTTTTCGTGTCGTGTAGTGAAGGTACATACTTTGTTCATTTATTGTAGGAAAATTTCATGCACAGTTCATGTCGCGTTAGGAAACATGATATTTATGTGTTGTTCCTGTTGTGTAGAAATCGTTTATGCAATGATCATGAGGTAATGATCAACGATCATGCCGCCTCGTTCATGTCGTGCAGAAAGTGTTCATGCAATGTTCCGGTGTATACAATGTTCACGCACTGTTCGAGGAGAAAATGTCCATGTATGGTTCATCTTCATGGGGTGATGGCCTAGACTGAAGTAACGCGTCCGCCTACTATAGGAAGCGAGAGAATCTGAACGTCGCGGCACTGGTTCGAATCACGGCAGAGTTGCCAGTATTTTCTCTCCCCCCCCCCCCCCCCGCCCCCCCCCCCCGCCCAAAAAAAAACACCAAACAAACAAACAAACAAAAACTACCTTGAATTGTGGTCTGGACGCTAGTCACTGATTCGGATGAGACGATAATCCGAGGTCAGGTGTGCAGCCGGTATGCACCCATGGCAACAAAAGGGTTGTCCCTGGCTA